>NW_027062659.1:0-25000 GCF_032884065.1 Artemia franciscana
AAAATAAGTGAAAAGCGTTTGGTATCCACGGCTGCTCAAAAAAAAACCTTAATATGTTAAATTACTAGGAAATATTCGTGGTGAAATGTACCAAGTTTTATTTTTTTAAATAAAGTCAATCTTTTTAGTTTCTTCTTTTTTTCTTAATTTTTTTCTTTTTTAAGTTTTTTTTAGTTTTTTCAAGTTTTTTCTTTTTTCTTTTTATTTTTTTTTTCTTTCTCAGAAGAAAAGGTTTTTAATTTTTTAGTTTTTTTCTTTTTTTCTTTTTTTTTCTTTTAGTTTTTTTTTCTTTTTTAATTTTCCCTTTTCTTAGATTTTTATTTTTTTTTTTTTGTTTTTTTTAAGTTTTTCCTTTTTTTCATTTTAGTTTTTTTAAGATTTTATCTATTTTAATTTTTTTAGTTTTTTATCTTTTTTTTAGTTTTCTTTTTCTTCTATCTTTTTTATTTTTTTTCCCTTTTTTTATAAAAGATAGTGTGACAGACGCTATATTTATATATATATAGATACTAGTTGTTGGGGTGGTGCTTCGCCACCCCATAAATAGATTGTCAGGTTTACCGACTCTTGAACATGCAATATCCTCATTATTCTAATGATTGCCCTTGAGCTTTGTTGACGGAGATTGCTATCGAACATTGCTAACCAAATCTGTATTCAGATCTATACCTCATTATTCTAACCATTACCCTTGAGCTTTGTTGATGGTGATTGCTAATCGAACATTTCCTGTTTCCCCGTCGTCATTTATATATCCCCCTGTGCCCCCCGGCGTCCCCGTTGTTAGTTGTGTCCCTGTGTCCCGGTCGTCATTTATATTCCCTGTGTCCCGGTCGTCATTTGTGTACCGGTGTCCCAGTCTGTAATTTCTCTTTGAGTGTCCCGGTCTTCATTTATATTCCCTGTGTCCCGGTGTCCCGGTCGTCATTTGTGTCCCGGTGTCCCGCTCTGTAATTTCTCTTTGAGTGTCCCGGTCGTCATTTATGTCCAGTGTCCTGGTCTGTAGTGTCATCTTATAATGACATCATATACAAAGCCTTATATACTTATAATGACGTCATATGCAAACCCACAAACAACAAACATGCATGCATACAACTTATTTTTATATATATAGATCTATATAGTTTCTTTTTTAGTTTTTCTTTTTTAGTTTTTCTTTTTTTAGTTTTGCAGCATTTTTAGTTTTTTAGCTTTTTTTTCTTTTTAGTTTCTTACCTTTTTTATTTTTTTCCTTTTTTTTAAAGTTTTTTCTTTTTAGGTTTTTTTCTTTTTTAGCTTTTTACGCGCCTTATTAGTTACGCGACATTGTAGATGTGTCCGTCTCCCACCTGTGAATATAAATTATATATATATATATATACTAGCTGTTGGGGTGGCACTTCGCGCCACCCCAACACCTAGTTGGTGGGGGCGCTTCGCGCCCCCCCCCCCCCAAGCCCCCCCGCGCGCGTAAGTCGTTACGCGCCATATTAGTTACGCGCCATTGTAGTTGTGTCCCTATGTCCCACCTGTGGAATATAGATATATATATATATATATATATATATATATATATATATATATATATATATATATATAATATATATTATATATATATATATATATATATATATATATATATATATATATATATATATATATAATTATTATATATATATATATATATATATATATATATATATATATATATATATATATATATATAAATATATACTAGCTGTTGGGGTGGCGCTTCGCACCACCCCAACACCTAGTTGGTGGGGCGCTTCGCGCCCCCCCAAGCCCCCCCGCGCGCGTAAGTCGTTACGCGCCATATTAGTTACGCGCCATTGTAGTTGTCCCTGTGTCCCACCTGTGAATATAGATAGATTTATATATGTGTTTCAAACTACGTAAAAATTGCGAATATACAACATTTTTGGCTTTCCCACTACTGGGAGCTTTCCGTTTCCAATTGCCAGCAATTGATCTGAAAATGTTTGACCAGAGTCATCGTTTTGCAATCGGACACGCATATTTGTGGTTAATTTTAATATTTTTACGTGTGCCCATAAATTAGAATTTTTCAGGCAAGCATTCATTTCGTCTGCAGGAGTTAAACTACGTAAAAATTGCGAATATACAACATTCTTGGCTTTCCCATTGTCTGTGCATATACAAAGCCGTATGTACTAATAATGACGTCATATGCAAACGCTCTTTTTACAAACAAACAAACATGCATACTTAACCGCTTCATTTGGTTCCAAAACTGTGTCGATTGACTTGTAAAGGACTGCCTGGTCTCGAATCTTGGTCAAAACAATATTGTTGATTTCGTGGACGTCTATATTTTTGGGTGCGAGAATCGCTCTTTCACTTAGCCATTTATTATTTTTATAATTTTTTAGAATATTCGGAAATACTTTTTCAATCAATTCATTTTTGGACGTCACTAAATTACAGAAATCAGCAGGTAGTTGTATACGTCCTGAAATTGAGTATCGTATCATAAATGTCTTTTTGTTCCATACGACAATAGATCACTCGTACTGTAACTTTGTTCACGATCCAATTCTACACATGTCGAAACAGCAGCGATACGGTTAGATGAAGGCATTCCCAAATCCTGAAGAGGTTTGTTTGCCATACGTACGCACAAATCTTCTATAATAACTAAAGTGTAGTTATAAATTTCTGATGTAAAATCAAAAGTCATATCTGACGTCTCTAACTGTTTTCGATGGAGTAGGAGTAGGAGCTGATGGAGAGCAAGTTGTTAAAATGATGCCAAACAATGCACGAATTTCACTTGGGGTTGACGTTTCGCACGCGTCATTGATGCAGTTATCCCAGTGTTGGTCATTCTCCAATAAATTCAGAGCTTGGCATGCACTACGGTAAGTGTCATGTATAGTACCGTTTACAGTTCTCAAATACTCAAAGGATGTCGGACCGGGTACATTCACCAAAAGCAGGCGTAGAAAGAAGCATTCATGTTGATTGGGGTGAACGGTGTAGAGTCTTCCTATCGTGGTATCTTTGAAGATGGTAGGTTGGACGTCGACTGACTTACCCTGTTTTCGACGTTCAAATACTTTATTTTTAGTATTCCACGTGTAATACGAAGGCACTTCAGTATACAGCAGTTTTTTTGCAAAAGAATCATTTTTGCAAAGCGAAAAAAAAGCTGTTAATTTTGTATCCGGTGGATTCAGGGCTCTTTGTTGCACGTTGGTTTCCGAGAAATAAACACGTTGACCATTCTGTAAATGTACCGCTAAGTGAACAACAGCTGGACTACGTTCATGTATCGGATATGAAAGAATTCGCCAAACAGCTTCATTACTGCTTATGTATCTTCCAGCCTGATATTGTACGATTTCGTCGAAATCTTTGATTTTGGGCTGCAAGCCAAAAACTGCCATGTCACTGCCTTTGTTGACGTATTTACATATGTATTTGATTGCCTTTACGGAGTTACAGTATTCAACGTTTATGTGTGCATTAAATGTTTTTGATAATAATGGGGAATATGGAACAACCCACTGGTTATCTACTTCGATGGTGGTACCGTTGCCATTGTAGGTTCTTCAGTCATTTTACAATTAGAAATTTCTCTTTCAACGGTCTTCTTACAATTAAAAATTTGTCTTTGAACGATATTCTTAAATACCTGTGTCCTGGTCGTCATTTATATTCCCTGTGTCCCGGTCGTCATTTGTGTCCCGGTATCCCAGTCTGTAATTTCTCTTTGAGTGTCCCGGTCGTTATTTATAATCCCTCTGTCCCGGTCGTCATTTGTGTCCCGGTCTGTAATTTCTCTTTGAGTGTTTTTCTTTTTAGTATTTTTTAGTTTTTTACATTTTTTCTTTTTTCAGTTTTCTTTTTCTTCTTTATTTTTCAGCTTCACTATGAAATACATATTGCCGAACCTTTGTTTTTTTAACTAAATTCTGGTAGGCATTGATGACCTTATCCAAGTCAAAATCCCAAACCCAATCATCATCGCTATCATTTTCAGTTTTGATATGTTTTGACTCTCGCTGTCCAGGTGGATCTTCATCTAACTGCGCGGTTTTGCGTTCTTTAGCCTCAAGACTGTTTCCTTGCTGTTCTTTTGATTCCTCGGCACGCTTTCTTTTCTGACTTTCTCTATCAGCAGCAAGTTTTTTGGCATAGACTCTTTGAGCATCTTCATCGGCTTTTGCCATGGTAAGTTCATCAGTCATTGTAAACTTAAACATTAATAGATTTCTACGTGAACATATGTCTTAAATATCTTGAATGACGTCACCGTCAAAGCAAAAATGACGACAACTAATTTCATGACGTCAGTGGACACAGAAACATGACGTCCCCTGATCCACAGACAGACACACAGACAGACAACTTATTTTTATATATATATATATATATATATATATATATATATATATATATATATATATATATATATATATATATATATATATATATATATATATATATATATTATATATATTATATATATATATATATGTTTTAACTACGTAAAACTTGCGAATATACAACATTCTTCTCTGTCCCATTGTCTGTACATATAAATAGATTGTCAGGTTTACCGACTCTTGAACACGCAACGTATAAGTGTCCATGGGAAAAACAATCCGTATTCAGATCTGTACCTCACTATTCTAATGATTGCCCTTGAGGTTTGTTCATGGTGATTGCTAATCAAACATTTTCTGTGTCCCCCCTGTTGCCCCCGGCGTTTATATATCCCCCCTATGCCCCCCGGTTTCCCCGTTGTAGTTGTGTCCCTGTGTCAAGTCGTCATTTATAGTCGACAAACATGACGTCAGTCAACACACAAACATGACGTCAGTCGACACACACGTCCCAGTCGTCATTTGTGTCCCGGTGTCCCAGTCTGTAATTTCTCTTTTAGTGTCCCGGTCGTCATTTTTATGCCCTGTGTCCCGGTCTGTATATACATTCGTTTTTGAATTGGTAGCCTACATGATGAAATAAATTTTTTGTTTTTTCCGTTTTTTCTTTTTATTTTTTTTTTTTTTGGTTTTTACCTTTTTTTAGCTTTTTTAGTTTTTTTCTGTTTTCTTTTTAGTTTTTTTTGTAGTTTTTACCTTTTTTAGTTTTTTAATTTAAATTTTTATTTTTTTTTAGTTTTCTTTTTCTCCTTTATATTTCAATTTTTTCCTTGTTTTAGTTTTTTTTTCTTTTTCAGTTTTTAGTTTTTTATTAGTTTTTAGTTGTTTTTTCTTTTTATTTTTTTTTGTAGTTTTTACCTTTTTTTTAGTTTTTTTTTTTCAGTATTTTGTTTTTGTTTTTTTTTGTAGTTTTTACCTCTTTTAGTTTTTTTCTTCTTTTGTATTGATGCTAAAGCCAAGGTTCGAACCTGGAACCTCTCGGGCCTAGAACCTGGAACATAACGCGTTTTTGAATTTGTTATATGATGAAATAAATTTTTTGTTTTTTTCCTTTTTTTTGTATTAATGCTAAAGCCAAGGTTCGAACCTGGAACCTCTCGGACCTAGAACCTGGAACATAATGCTTTACCAACTCAGCTACTTCGGCTTGAATACATTTACCTTTTTTAGTTTTTTTTTTTAGTTTTCTTTTTCTCCTTTATTTTTCAGTTTTTTCCTTTTTTTTAGTTTTTTTTTCAGTTTTTAGTTCTAGTTTTTTTTATTAGTTTTTATTTTTTTTCTTTTTAGTTTTTTTTTGCAGTTTTTATGTTTTTTCAGTTTTTTTTTAGTTTATTTTCTTTTTTAGTTTTTTACCTTTTTTTAGTTTTATTTTAGTTTTTAAGCCTTTTTAGTTTTTTTAGTGTTTTCTTTTAGTTTTTTTTTTGGTAGTTTTTACCTTTTTTAGTTTTTTTTTCTTCTCTTGTATTAATGCTAAGGCCAAGGTTCGAACCTGGAACCTCTCGGACCTAGAACCTGGAACATAACGCTTTACCAACTCAGCTACTTCGGCTTGAATACATTCGTTTTTGAATTGGTATATGATGAAATAATTCAGACGTCATATGCGGACAGACAGACAGACACAAAAACAAACAACTTATTTTTTCTTAAATACTTATAATGACGTCATATACTAAGCATCGCCATAACAAACATGACGACAACTAACTTCATGACGACATAAAGCTCAATTCTTATAATGACGTCAGTCGACAGACAGACAAACAACTTATTTTTATATATATAGATAGATAGATAGATTTTTGAAGTTCCCAGTTTTTTTACTCTTTAAGAAATTCAATCTCTTTTAATACTGTTGTCTTTTCAAAGATATTTGATTATTCAAGCAAGCCGATTAACAGACAAAGTGTAACAGACATAACAGACAGACAACTTATTTTTATATATATAGATTTTTATATATACTTATTTTTATATATACAGATAGATAGATTTTTGAAGTTCCCAGTTTTTTACTCTTTAAGAAATTCAATCTCTTTTAATACTGTCGTCTTTTCAAAGATATTTGATTATTCAAGCAACGTAACGGACAGACAACTTATTTATATATATATAGATATATATATATATATATATATATATATATATATATATATATATATATATATATATATATATATATATATATATATATATATATATATATATATATGTTTTTAACTACGTAAAACTTGCGAATATACAACATTCTTTGCTGTCCTATGGTCTGTGCATATAAATAGATTGTCAGGTTTACCGACTCTTGAACATGCAACATATAATGGTCCATGGGAAAACAATCCGTATTCAGATCTATACCTCATGATTCTAATGATTGCCCTTGAGCTTTGTTGATGGTGATTGCTAATCGACCATTCCCTGAGTCGCCATCGTCATTTATATATCCCCCTGTGCACCCCGGCGTCCCTTTTGTAGTTATGTCCCTGTGTCCCGGTCGTCGTCATTTATACTCCCTGTGTCCCGGTGCTTTGTTGATTGCTAATCGAACATTCCTTTTGTCCCGGTCGCTTTCTCTTTGAGTGTCGTCATTTATTTAGATTGTCAGGTTTACCGACTCTTGAACATGCAACATATAATTGTCCATGGGAAAAACAATCCATATTCAGATCTATACCTCATGATTCTAATGATTGCCCTTGAGATTTGTTGATGGTGATTGCTAATTGAACATTCCCTGTGTCCCGGTCGTCATTTATATTCCCAGTATTCCGGTCGTCATTTGTGTCCCAGTGTTCCCCTTTTAGTTTTTTTTTTATTGGTTTTGACCTTTTTTTAGGTTTTTTAGTTTTTTTCTTTTTTCTTTTTAGTTTTTTTTGAAGTTTTTATCTTTTTAGTTTTTTTATTTTTATTTATATTTTTTTAGTTTTCTTTTTCTCCTTTATTTTTCAGTTTTTTTCCTTTTTTCAGTTTTTTTTCTTTTTTAGTTCTTTTAGTTTTTACCTTTTTTAGTTTTTTTTAGTTTTTTAGATGAAAATTTTTTTAGTTTTTTTCCTTTTTTTCTTTTTAGTTTTTTATTGGTTTTTACCTTTTTTTTAGCTTTTTTAGTTTTTTTCGTTTTTTCTTTTTACTTTTTTTTTTAGTTTTTATCTTTTTTATTTTTTTTTTATTTTTATTCTTCATTTTATTAGTTTTCTTTTTCTCTTGTATTTTTCAGTTTTTTCCTTTTTTTTAAGTTTTTTTTTTTAGTTTTTAGTTTTTTTAGTTTTTTTTTCCTTTTTTTCTTTTTAGTTTTTTATTGGTTTTTACCTTTTTTTTAGCTTTTTTAGTTTTTTTCGTTTTTTCTTTTTACTTTTTTTTTTTAGTTTTTATCTTTTTTATTTTTTTTATTTTATTCTTAATTTTATTAGTTTTCTTTTTCTCTTCTATTTTTCAGTTTTTCCTTTTTTTAAGTTTTTTTTTAGTTTTTAGTTTTTTTAGTTTTTTAGTTTTTTTAGTTTTTTTTAGTTTTTAGTTTTTTTAGTTTTTTTTCCTTTTTTTCTTTTTAGTTTTTTATTGGTTTTTACCTTTTTTTAGCTTTTTTAGTTTTTTTCGTTTTTTCTTTTTACTTTTTTTTTAGTTTTTATCTTTTTTATTTTTTTTATTTTATTCTTAATTTTATTAGTTTTCTTTTTCTCTTCTATTTTTCAGTTTTTTCCTTTTTTTAAGTTTTTTTTTAGTTTTTAGTTTTTTTAGTTTTCTAGTTTTTTTAGTTTTTTAGTTTTTTAGCTTTTTTATTTTTTTATTAGTTTTTATTTTTTTTTGTAGTTTTTTCCTTTTTTTAGTTTTTTCAGTTTTTTTTTTTAGTTTTTAGTTTTTTACCTTTTTTGTGGATCGTCACCTGATCCACAGATCCACAGATCCACAGACAACTTATTTATATATATATATATATATATATATATATATATATATATATATATATATATATATATATATATATATATATATTTAACTACGTAAAACTTGCAAATATACAAAATTCTTCGCTGTCCCATTGTCTGTGCATATAAATAGATTGTCAGGTTTACCGACTCTTGAACATGCAACATATAATTGTCCACTGAGTGTCCCGGTCGTCATTTATATTCCCTGTGTCACGGTGTCCCGGTCGTCATTTGTGTCCCGATGTCCCGGTCTATAATTTCGTCAGTCGACAAATATGACGTCAGTCGACAAACATGACGTCAGTTGCACAGAAACATGACGTCAGTCGACAGACAGACAAACAACTTATTTTTATATATATAGATAGATATAGATTTCTTTCATAACCTTATCAATTTAATCAGTAAAATTTAATTGGCTTATGTACATATTTTAATTAGGATGAAATTAAGTTCTTGACGAGGTGCCCTTTTTTTATTTTCTTTCGTAATTTAATAATTTCATTTGGAGGAACTTAAATTTTAAGCCCCAAAAGGCAAAAAAAGTTTATTGCAACCACGATTTTAAAACATATTCCTAATAAAAACTATGTAGCGAGACAAAATAACCATTTATTTCCGATTTCATTATTATTTTCATTTTATTCTGGTTTTGTTCAATGAAAACCTAAAAATTCATTTTCAACTTCTGATCAGAGAGGTTCCTTACGACACGTTGGAGTGAATATAGCACCCTCCGATTAATAATGTATAGTTTCATTTAAAACGTCATCGCAAGGGATATCTATATATATAAAAATAAGTTGTCTGTGTGTTCGTGTCGAGTGACGTCATGTTTGTGTGTCGACTGACGTCATGTTTGTCGACTGACGCCATTATAAGGATTGAGCTTAATGCGTCGTGAAGTTGTTTGTCGACTGACGTCATGTTTGTCAACTGATGAAATTACATACCGGGACACCGGGACACAAAAGACGACTGGGACACAGGGAATATAAATGACGACCGGGAACCTCAAAGAGAAATTACAGACTGGGACACCCGGACACAAATCACGACCGGGACACAGGAATATAAATGATGACCGGGACATAGAGACACAACTACAACGGGGCGCCGGGGGCACAGGCGGGATATATAAATGACGACCGGGACACAGGGATTGTTCGAACAGAAATTACAGACCGGGACACAAATGACGACCGGGACACCAGGACACAAGGAATATAAATGACGACCGGGACACTCAAAGAGAAATTACAAACTGGGATACCGGGATACAAATGACAACCGGGACACAGGGAATATAAATGACGACCGGGACACAGGTATACATCATTAGATTAATGAGGTATAGATCTGAATACGGATTGTTTTTCTCATGGACAATTATATATTGCATGTTCAAGAGTCAGTAAACCTGACAATCTATTTATATGCACAGACAATGGGACAGCGAAGAATATTGTATATTCGCATGTTTTACGTAGTTAAAAACATATATATATATATATATATATATATATATATATATATATATATATATATATATATATATATATATATATATATATATATATATATATATATATATATATATATATATATATATATATATATACATATATATATATATATATATATATATATATATATATATATATATATATAAAAATAAGTTGTTTGTGGGTTATATCTGTCTGTCTGTATGTCCGCACATGACGTCTGAATTATTTCATCATATACCAGGAGAAAAAGAAAACTAAAAAAATAAGAATAAAAACAAAAAACTAAAAAAAGGGTAAAAACTACAAAAAAAAACTAAAAAGAAAAAAGAAAAAAAAACTAAAAAGAAAAAAAAGAAAAACTAATAAAAAACAAAAAAACTGAAAAAGAAAAAAAAAACTAAAAAAAGGAAAAAACTGACAATTAAAGGAGAAAAAGAAAACTAAAAAAATAAAAAAAAAACTTAAAAAAGGGAAAAACTACAAAAAAAAAAAAGAAAAAAGAAAAAAAGACGACCGGACACTCAAAGAGAAATTACAGACTGGGACACCGGGATACAAATGACGACTGGGACGTGTGTGTCGACTGACGTCATGTTTGTGTGTTGACTGACGTCATGTTTGTCGACTATAAATGACGACTGGGACACAGGGACACAACCACAACGGGGAAGCCGGGGGGGGGGGCACAGGGGGATATATAAATGACGATGTAGACACAGGGAATGTTTGATTAGCAATCACCATCAACAAAACTCAAGTGCAATCATTAGAATAATGAGGTATAGATCTGAATACGGATTGTTGTTCCCATGGACAATTATATGTTGCATGTTCAAGAGTCGCGTAACAACTTACGCTCGCGGGGGGGCTTATATATATATATATATATATTTATATATATAAAAATAAGTTGTTTGTCTGTGTGTCTGTCTGTCAGGTGACGTCATGTTTCTGTGTCAACTGACGTCATGAAGTTAGTTGTCGTCATTTCTGCTATGACGGTGACGTCATTAATGGTATTTAAGACATGCGTTCACGGAAAAATGTTTAATTGTAAAATGACTGAAGAACCTACAATGGCAACAGCCGAGGAAGCTGCTCAAAGAGTCTATGCTAAAAAACTTGCTACTGATAGAGAAAGTAAGAAAAGAAAGCGTGCAGAGGAATCACAAGAACAGCAAGAAAACAGGCTTGCAGCTGATAGAGAAAGTAAGAAAAGAAAGCGTGCTGAGGAATCAAAAGAACAGCAAGAAAACAGGCTTGCGGCTAAAGAAGGCAAAACCGCGCAGTTAGATGAAAATCCACCTTGAAAGCGAGAGTCAAAACATATCAAAACTGAAAATGATAGCGATGATGATTAGGTTTGGGATTTCTACTTGGATAAGGTCATCAATGCCTACCACATTTAAGTTAAAAAACAAAGGTTCGGCGATATGTACTTCATAGTGACGCTGAAAAATAAAGAAGAAAAAAGAACTGAAAAAATGTAAAAAACTAAAAAAAACTAAAAAGAAAAAACACTGGGTTTGGGATTTTGACTTGGATAAGGTCATCAATGCCTACCAGATTTAAGTTAAAAAACAAAGGTTCGGCGATATATACTTCATAGTGACGCGGAAAAATAAAGAAGAAAAAAACTGAAAAATGTAAAAAACTAAAAAAACTAAAAAGAAAAAAAACTCAAAGATAAATTACAGACCGGGACACAAATGACGACCGACACAGAGGGAATATAAATGACGACCAGGAACCTCAAAGAAAAATTACAGACTGGGACACCCGGACACAAATAAGGACCGGGAATATAAATGACGATCGGGAAACAGGGACACAACTACAACGGGGACGCCGGGGGCACAGGCGGGATATATAATTGACGACTGAGACACAGGGATTGTTAGAATAGAAATTACAGACCGGGACACCGGGACACAAATGACGACCGGGACACTGGGACATAGGGAATATAAATGACGACCGGGACACTCAAAGAGAAAATACAAACTGGGACACCAGGACACAAATAACGAACGGGACACAGGGAATATAAATGCTATTTATATGCACAGACTATGGGGCAGCGAAGAATGTTGTATATTCGCATGTTTTACGTAGTTAAAAATATATATTTATATCTATCTCTATTCACAGGTGGGACACAGGGACACAGCTACAATGGCGCGTAACTAATATGGCGCGTAACGACTTACGCGCGCGAGGGGGCTTGGGGGGGGCACGAAGCGCCCCACCATCTAGGTGTTGGGGTGGCGCGAAGTGCCACCCCAACAGCTAGTATATATATATATATATATATATATATATATATATATATATATATATATATATATATATATATATATATATATATATATATATCTATCTCTATTCACAGGTGGTACACAGGGACACAACTACAATAGCGCGTAACTGATATGGCGCGTAACGAGTTACGCGCGCGGGGGGGCTTGGGGGGGGGGCGCGAAGCGCCCCACCAACTAGATGTTGGGATGGCACGAAGAGCCACCCCAACAGCTAGTAATCTATATATATAAAAATAAGTTGTCTGTGTGTCGAGTGAGGTCATGTCATCAGGTCGTCATGTTGTCATCATGTTATGACGATGACGTCATTAAAGGTATTTAAGACATTCGTTCACGGAAAAATGTTTAATATTAAAATGACTGAAGAACCTAGAATGTCAACAGCCGAGGAGGCTGCTCAAAGAGTATATATATATATATATATATATATATATATATATATATATATATATATATATATATATATATATATATATATATATATATATATATATATATATATATAACTTGAAATAATAATAAAATTGGTTGTAAATGCTTATTGTTTCGCTAAAATGTTTATGTTAGAAATAATGTTTTTAATTTTTATTGCTATCAAGTGGTTTGCCTTTGGAGCTCAAAATTTATTTTCTACCAGAAGAAATTATCAAATTACGAAAGAAGAAAAAAGGCATCATAAAACGTATTCACTTTTATCCTAGTTAAACTATTTAGCCAATGTCAGCCATTAAAATTTTACTGATTAAAGTAAATTGATAAAGTTATAAAAAAAATGTTGTCTATAATACCTTGCGATGACGCAGTGGATAAAGCTGTGCATCCTGATCCGAGGGTGGCAGGTTCAATCCTGCGTGTCGTAAGGAATCATTTTGTCGTTATGGAATGATTTGTGCGTGTCGTAATCCAAGCTAAGATAAATATTTCTTACATTTTTACAGTTTCCCATTTTGAGCTTTAAAATGAAAATAGGTTTTGGGAAACAAGAGTTTAAATATATTCCACTTTTCCTATACTACCGATAAAATGTAATAAATTAATATTTGGTGGACAGTTCGACATGAACATCTAAATGATTTAATTTATCTTTATTTTTTCTTTCAGGAGCCTTTAAAATGATACATTTATCTTTGTTTTAAGTTTTTTTCAAAATCAGTTGCTCATGTGGCGTTTTAATAGCACAAACAAGTCTTAAAATGGGTACAAAATGCTGCTGAGCCCACTGATCGTCTAAATTTTATCCTTAGATCATAACAACATCGCGAAAACCTTGCCAAGCTTCAAGTGGGGTTTTAACAGCATAATCTTAAAATGAGTAAAATGTGCTGCTGAGCCCACTGATCGCCTCACTTTTATCCATAAATCATACGTCCGTCGTCAAAACATCGCGAAACTTCAAGTCAGATTTTAATAGCTCAAGAAAGTCGTAAAAACAGTAGAAAATACTGCTTAGTAAAATTACTGGCAATGATGGTTACCCAAAATATAGAAGAAGATCTACTGAAGATGGCGGTAAAACAGCAATAATAAAGAAGCGCAACGGTACCACCATTGAAGTAGATAACCATTGGGTTGTTCCATATTCCCCA
This sequence comes from Artemia franciscana, assembly GCF_032884065.1. Taxonomy (NCBI): domain Eukaryota; kingdom Metazoa; phylum Arthropoda; class Branchiopoda; order Anostraca; family Artemiidae; genus Artemia; species Artemia franciscana. Next base: position 13,751 of record NW_027062659.1, read on the forward strand.
TTATTATCAAAAACATTTAATGCACACATAAACGTTGAATACTGTAACTCCGTAAAGGCAATCAAATAAATATATAAATACGTCAACAAAGGCAGTGACATGGCAGTTTTTGGCTTGCAGCCCGAAATCGAAGATTTCGACGAAATCGTACAATATCAGGCTGGAAGATACATAAGCAGTAATGAAGCTGTTTGGCGAATTCTTTCATTTCTGATACATGAACGTAGTCCAGCTGTTGTTCACTTAGTGGTACATTTACAGAATAGTCAACGTGTTTATTTCACGGAAACCAACGTGCAACAAAGAGCCCTGAATCCACCGGATACAACATTAACAGCTTTTTTTCGCTTTGCAAAAATGATTCTTTTGCAAAAAAACTGCTGTATACTGAAGTGCCTTCGTATTACACGTGGAATACTAAAAATAAAGTATCTGAACGTTGAAAACAGGGTAAGTCAGTCGACGGCCAACGTACCATCTTCAAAGATACCACAATAGGAAGACTTTACACCGTTCACCGCAATCAACATGAATGCTTCTTTCTACGCCTGCTTTTGGTGAATGTATCCGGTCCGACGTCCTTTGAGTATTTGAGAACTGTAAACGGTACTATACATGACACTTACCGTAGTGCAAGCCAAGCTTTGAATTTATTGGAGAATGACCAACACTGGGATAACTGCATCAATGACGCGTGCAAAACGTCAACTCCAAGTCAAATTCGTGCATTGTTTGGCATCATACTAACAACTTTCTTTCCATCAGCTCCTACAAAGTTATGGGAAAAATATAAATCAAAAATGTCCGAAGATATACTCCATCGAAAACGGCTAGAGACGTCAGATATGACTTTTGATTTTACATCAGAAATTTATAACTACATTTTAGTTATTATAGAAGATTTGTGCGTATGTATGGCAAACAAACCTCTTCAGGATTTGGGAATGCCTTCACCTAATCATACTGCTGCTGTTTCAACATGTTTAGAATTGGATCGTGAACAAAGTTACAGTACGAGTGATCTATTGCGTATATACAAAAGAACATTTCCAAGTTAACGTCAGAACAAAAAGACATTTATGATACGATAATGCACTCTGTTGATAACAACGTTGGAGAAATATTCCTTTGCATGCTTGAGCAGGGAGCCCCATTAGGTCTTCCTTTAAGTCTCTTAGATTAGAGAATTCAGTTTCTTGTCTATTTTTATAGTCAATGAAATATATTGTGGCAGAATCTATACCAACTTTTTCAATAGCCCCATGATACTAAATTTCATCTTCCATGAATTTTGCTTTTTTGTCTTTTTGGTTTTTTAACTAGCTGAAAATCACCCTGGTTCTCTTGGTTTTCTTAATTATTTAACGTTTTTCCTCAAACATGCATATTTTTGAAAACCCAGAAACCACAAGCTTTTAGAAGTTAGAACAAGAGATAAAAAGTTTTTTCAGCCAAACAAGATCATGTTTGAAAAAAAAAGTTTTTTTTTTATCAAACATCATGTAGACTATAGCCAATGTGGTCTTAGAATGGTTTTACAAAGAGTATGCACAAGACTATGCTTGTAATTTAATTTTTTCTAGCCCAGTATATTAGACATTGTGTTATAAAATATAGCTGCTGTAGTTATTTCAAGGTATAGGCTTAGTTGTTAACAATGTTTTTTTTTATACATATTTATAATTCTATGATTTACAAGTTGAAAAGCTAAAATAGAATTTATATAAGATGGGCTGACCTTAAACATATCAACTCCCCAGTAACACAAATACATATTATAAATAACATTAAATATATGTTATAAAGAAAATAACATATCAAACCATTGACAATTCCCTAAATACTTAAGTATGTCCTGGGAAGATATTTTGAAGTACCTACCTCTACTCCTTCTCTCTCTAGAGGGTCCTGAAATATGCCTACATGACATGTTGAAATTTGAAATTTTGACAAAACAACATTTTACATTAATTTTTAGTTATCAGTTTCTTTTTCTGAGCCTTTAATTCTGAAAATGTAGCTGATAATTGAGTAGAATTTTAAGCCATATCAAAGTGTTTTTTTTTTCAAAATTTAGGAAATGTAGGCTATTTGTGTATCTTTAAAACCTTATAAATTGGGATTGAGCAAAGTTGTGAAACTGAAAACAATTTTGTTGTACTTCATTTAAGCAGAAGATCTATTTTGCAAGGTAGCCTAATACTTTTATAACACACAGATTTTTAAAGGTCATCAAAGGTCAGGACCCTCTAGAGGGAGAAGTGGAGGTTGTTACTTCAAAACATCTTTGCAGGACATACTTTATCCTGTAGACCCATCCCTGAAGATTTTCCTAACCTAACCCCTTTCCAAGATAGCTAAAATTAGCTAAAGTAGAATTTTACCACAAAAAAAACTTATCTTTATTTCTAAGATAAGAGTCAAGCTTTAAACGTGTAGCCTAGCCAAGATTAGAGTAATGTATATATTATTGATCAATTTAGATTGCTAAGAGATAAACATGCCTCTATAGTCAAAATTGCATCAGAAATCCAAATTTAATATTCATTTGTGTCGAATTAAGCTTTACTGCAACCCTTATATATACCAATTCAAGTAAGTAGTAAGTAAGACAGCACTAGACCCTTAAGGTCTAAACAGGTGGTGCTGATCTGTTTCATGGCCCTTAAGACAAGAAGTGCAATGGGGGCTGGGGGCCAACCATCCTGTATTTTCATATATCCTTCCTGATTACCTTCCCCATATTTCTGCAAATATACCAATTCAAGGTAGCCTTTACATCTGTACACTAGAGGGGGTTAAGGCAAAATTCATTTCCAACACAAATGAACATTATAGGCTTATTTGGATTCAGGGTGCAGTTCTGACAATAGAGGTAGCCTAAGTTTGTTTCTTAGCTATATTAATAACCTGTTAATAAGGTTAGGCTCCATTGTTGTCTATCAGTAGGATATTTGAAATTGTGAATGTTGTACACAGTTAAATATTCAAGCTAATCACATACACTGGTTGTTAAGAAGATGTAGATGCATCTAATGTTTCCAATTGTTTATCTGTTAGGATAACAAGTAGACTAGAAGGGTAAACACCCTGGTATACAAAATCTGCTTACAATATTCGAAATTTCTGTTCTAAATCGGTTTGCCATAGCATCTATTAGGAATAAAATCCCTCGAAAAGCATAGAGTATTAACTGTAAAAGCCATATATTCTGGAAAGAGCCGACGACTGGCTGTCTTTACTATTAACCCTATAGCGTTGACATACTATGCTTAACCAGCTTTTATTGATGGCATTTAAAATCATACTTTATATATCAATAGGTTTTAGCTAGTGACGCACGCTCAAAAACTTAGCTCTTTACATTGAAGCATTCAAAGGAAGTTTTAAATGGCTTCCTGTGCCCTTTTCGGCAAGGGTTAGCCTCGATTATATCAATCATATAGTTAAAATTAAGCTGTTTTGGAAAACTGACTCGATAGGTTTGGTTTTACATTTCTACTTTGAATTGTTAGACTTAATAATGTATCAATGTATATAATATTGTGGACTCATGATTTGCTGACTGGAGGACAATAATACTTCCAGTGGCTAGTTTTTCTGATGAAAGAGTCAAAGAGGTAAAAGGACTTGATGATAGTCTACATACCTCTATGTAATATTGGAACTGGAACCAGAGACTTCATATTTATTATTAAAAACACCAGAGATTTTTAGGAGCCATTAATAGTAAGATACAATTACTGTAAGTAATTTGTTTTAGAACTTCTTAGCCTCAGAAATTTCTAATTTCGAAAAATCGAAATTTCGACACGATATTTTTCTTTTAGCATCATAATATTTCTAGTTCTGATTTGCATATTCTTGAAATTCTTCAAGAATATGAGAGACAGTCCTTAGAATGTATATAAACTAGGAAGAGATTTTTTCAGCCAGAAATAACCCCCCTAAAACAAATCAAGCCGAAAATAATTATCCATTAACAAGAATACCTTGCTGTTGCCCATAGATCTGGATCTTACAGCTTGCCAAAGCAGTCCTCTTATAGAGGCTCCTGCTACCATGTTGTTCGGCATCACTATGTAATCTAACCAATTACAAGGAGAAGGTTTGTAACTAATGGGGTGCATTCGGTACTATGGTGGGCCATACTGAATTTAAAAGTTAGGGGCCTTCTTCCTCCTTCGTCTGTATTTACAGCCCTAGGCAAAGATGTCTCAGTATCTATTATGGACCCTCAGGGACAAGGCCCCCCTTTGGCCTGTGCCTCGTATGGAGGTGCACTTTATATCTGTAGGGCGCTCACCTATCACCACCTTGGGATGTGCTAATTGGCCTGAGGAGGATCCCAACCGTGTATTGACTCCTTATATTACTGTGATAAGCTTAAATCTAGTATGTCAAGACTAAATCTACTTTGTCATTCCTTAAAAAAAGATAAATGTATTATTTTAAAGGCTCCTGAAAGAAAAAATTAAGATAAATTAAATCATTTAGATGTTCCTGTCGAACTGTCCACCAAATATTAAATTCTTACATTTTATCGGTAGTATAGGAAAAATGAAATATATTTAAACTCTTGATACCCAAAACCTATTTTCATTTTAAAGCTCAGAATGGGAAACTATTCCTTACTACACGCAGGATTGAACCTGCCTCCCTTGGATCAGGATACACAGCTTTATCCACTACGTCATCGCAAGACATTATAAACAACATTTCTTTTATAACTTTATTAATTTACTTTAATCAGTAAAATTTTAATGGCTGACATAGGCTACATATTTTAACTAGGATAAAAGTGAATACGTATTAGGATGAATTTTTTTCTTTTTTCGTAATTTAATAATTTCTTCTGGTAGAAAATAAATTTTGAGCTCCAAAGGCAAACCACTTGATAGCAATCAAAATTTAAAAAAATATTTCTAACATAAACATTTTAGCGAGAAAAAATAGCATTTACAACCAATTTTATTATTATTTCATATATATATATATATATATATATATATATATATATATATATATATATATATATATATATATATATATATATATATATATATATATATATATATATATATATATATATATATATATATATATATATATATATATATATATATATATATATACATATATATATATATATATATATATATATATATATATATATATATATATATATATATGTATATATATATATATATACTAGCTGTTGGGGTGGCGCGAAGCGCCACCCCTACACCTAGTTAGTGGGGGCGCTTCGCGCCCCCCCCCCCAAGCCCCACGCGCGCGTAAGTCGTTACGCGCCATATTAGTTACGCGCCATTGTAGTTGTGTCCCTATGTCCCACCTGTGATATATATATATATATATATATATATATATATATATATATATATATATATATATATATATATATATATATAATAGCTGTTGGGGTGGCGCTTCGCGCCACCCCAACACCTAGTTGGTGGGGCGCTTCGCGCCCCCCCAAGCCCCCCCGCGCGCGTAAGTCGTTACGCACCATATTAGTTACGCGCCATTGTAGTTGTGTCCCTGTGTCCCACACATCATTATTCTAATGATGTGTCCCTGTGTCCCGGTCGTAATTTATATTCCCTGTGTCCCGGTCGTCATTTGTGTCCCGGTGTCCCAGTTTGTAATTTCTCTTTGAGTGTCCCGGTCGTCATTTATATTCCCTGTGTCCCGGTGTCCCGGTCGTCATTTGTGTCCCGGTGTCCCGGTCTGTAATTTCTATTCGAACAATCCCTGTGTCCCGGTCGTCATTTATATATCCCGCCTGTGCCCCCGGCGTCCCCGTTGTAGTTGTGTCCCTGTGTCCCGGTCGTCATTTATATTCCCTGTGTCCCGGTCGTGATTTGTGTCCGGGTGTCCCAGTCTGTAATTTCTCTTTGAGGTTCCCGGTCGTCACTTATATTCCCTCTGTCTCGGTCGTCATTTGTGTCCCGGTCTGTAATTTCTCTTTGAGTGTTTTTTCTTTTTAGTTTTTTTTAGTTTTTTACCTTTTTTCAGTTTTCTTTTTCTTCTTTATTTTTCAGCGTCACTATGGAGTACATATCGACGAACCTTTGTTTTTTTAACTTAAATCTGGTAGGCATTGATGACCTTATCCAAGTCAAAATCCCAAACCTAATCATCATCGCTATCATTTTCAGTTTTGATATGTTTTGACTCTCGCTGTCCAGGTGGATTTTCATCTAACTGCGCGGTTTTGCGTTCTTTAGCCGCAAGCCTGTTTTCTTGCTGTTCTTGTGATTCCCCGGCACGCTTTCTTTTCTTACTTTCTCTATCAGCTGCAAGCCTGTTTTCTTGCTGTTCTTGTGATTCCTCGGAACGCTTTCTTTTCTTACTTTCTCTATCAGCAGCAAGTTTTTTGGCATAAACTCTTTGAGCAGCTTCCTCGGCTGTTGCCATTGTAGGTTCTTCAGTCATTTTACAATTAAACATTTTTCGGTGAACAAATGTCTTAAATACCGTTAATGACGTCACCGTCATAGCAAAAATGACGACAACTAACTTCATGACGTCAGTCGACACAGAAACATGACGTCACCTGACAGACAGACACACAGACAGACAACTTATTTTTATATATATAGATAGATAGATAAGATATAATCTGGCGTAACAGACATAGTGTAACAGACATAAAAGACAGACAACTTATTTTTATATATTAGATTTTTATATATGTAGATACAGTTTCTTCTTTAGTTTTTTTTTCTTTTTTAGTTTTTTCTTTTTTTTAGTTTCTTCTTTTTATTGATTTGTTTTCTTCAATTTGTCAATGTTCATTCTAACATTGACACTTGGAAAAATCTTTACATGCCAAGCATGCTAAAGCTCCAACAATTTATATTAAACCTCAAATTTGGGGTATCTGTTTTAAGGTTTTCGAATTATATTAATCTATTGTCAAAATATATTGAAATATTTGTGCAATTCCCAGTTTTTTTTTAGTTTTGTCTTTTTTTTTTTAGTTTTTTAGCTTTTTTTAGTTTTTAGTTTTTTATCTTTTTTATTTTTTTATGTTTTTTTTAGGTTTTTTCTTTTTTTAATTTTTTAATTTTTAATTTTTTTTTTAGTTTTTTCTTATTAGTTTTTTTTTAGTTTTTTACCAGTTTTCTTTTTTCGAATTACTTTAATCTATTGTCAAAATATTTCGAAATATTAATGCAATTTCCAGTTTTTACATTCTAGTTTGTTTTCTTTCATATATATAGAAGAAATAATCTGGCGTAACGGACAGACAACTTATTTTTATATATATACTAGCTGTTGGGGTGGCGCTTCGCGCCACCCCAACACCTAGTTGGTGGGGGCGCTTCGCCCCCCCAAAAGCCCCCCCGCGCGCGTAAGTCGTTACGCGCCATAATAGTTACGCGCCATTGTAGTTGTGTCCCTATGTCCCACCTGTGAATATAGATATATATATATATATATATATATATATATATATATATATATATATATATATATATATATATATATATATATATATATATGGTTTTAACTACGTAAAACTTGCGAATATACAACATTCTTTGCTGTCCCATTGTCTTTGCATATAAATAGATTGTCAGGTTTACCGACTCTTGAACATGCAACATATAATGGTCCATGGGAAAACAATCTGTATTCAGATCTATACCTCATGATTCTAATGATTGCCCTTGAGCTTTGTTGATGGTGATTGCTAATCGACCATTCCCTGTCCCGGTCGTCATTTACATCCCCCTGTTTCCCCCGGTGTCCCCGTTGTAGTTGTGTCCCTGTGTCCCGGTCGTCATTTATATTCCCTGTGTCCCGGTCGTCATTTGTATCCCGGTGTCCCGGTCTGTATATACATTCGTTTTTTAGTTTTGTTTTTCTCCTTTATTTTTTTCCTTTTTTTTTTCTTTTTTAGCTTATTAAGATTTTTAGATTTTTTAGTTTTTTTTATTAGTTTTTATTTTTTTTTTCTTTTTAGTTTTTTTGTCCCGGTCGTCATTTATATCCCCCTGTTTCCCCCCGGTGTCCCCGTTGTAGTTGTGTCCCTGTGTCCCGGTCGTCATTTATATTCCCTGTGTCCCGGTCGTCATTTGTATCCCGGTGTACCGGTCTGTATATACATTCGTTTTTTAGTTTTGTTTTTCTCCTTTATTTTTTTCCTTTTTTTTCTCTTTTTTAGTTTATTTAGATTTTTAGATTTTTTAGTTTTTTTTAGTTTTTTTAGTTTTTTTTAGTTTTTTAGCTTTTTTACTTTTTTTTATTAGTTTTTAGTTTTTTTTGTAGTTTTTGCCTTTTTTTAGTTTTTTTCAGTTTTTTTTTAGTTTTTTATTGGTTTTTACCTTTATTTTAGCTTATTTTTCAGTTTTTTCCTTTTTTTTTAGTTTTTTTTTAGTTTTTAGTTTTTTTTAGTTTTTTACTTTTTTTTAGTTTTTTTAGTTTTTTTTAGTTTTTTAGCTTTTTTATTTTTTTTTTATTAGTTTTTTAGTTTTTTTGTAGTTTTTGCCTTTTTTTTAGTTTTTTTAGTTTTTTAGCTTTTTTATTAGTTTTTAGTTTTTTTGTAGTTTTTGCCTTTTTTTAGTTTTTTTTAGTTTTTTAGCTTTTTTATTTTTTTTATTAGTTTTTAGTTTTTTTTGTAGTTTTTGCCTTTTTTTAGTTTTTTTCAGTTTTGACGTCACCTGATCCAGTTTTTTCAGGTGACGTCACCTGATCCACGATCCACAGATCCACAGACAACTTATTTTTATATATATAGATAGTTTTTTTTTTTATACTTATGTCCTGGTCTTCTTTTAGTTTTTACCTTTTTTAGTTTTTTTTAGTTTTTTAGATGAAAATTTTTTTTAGTTTTTTCCTTTTTTTCTTTTTAGTTTTTTATTGGTTTTTACCTTTATTTTAGCTTATTTTTCAGTTTTTTTCCTTTTTTTTATTTTTTTTTTATTTTTTATTGTTTTTTAGTTTTTTTACCTTTTTTAGTTTTTTTAGTTTTTTTAGTTTTTTAGCTTTTTTACTTTTTTTATTAGTTTTTAGTTTTTTTTTGTAGTTTTTGCCTTTTTTTAGTTTTTTTCAGTTTTTTTTAGTTTTTTATTGGTTTTTACCTTTATTTTAGCTTATTTTTCAGTTTTTTCCTTTTTTTTTAGTTTTTTTTTTTAGTTTTTAGTTTTTTTTAGTTTTTTATCTTTTTTTAGTTTTTTTTAGTTTTTTTAGTTTTTTAGCTTTTTTATTTTTTTTTTATTAGTTTTTAGTTTTTTTTTTGTAGTTTTTGCCTTTTTTTAGTTTTTTTTAGTTTTTTAGCTTTTTTTATTAGTTTTTAGTTTTTTTTGTAGTTTTTGCCTTTTTTTAGTTTTTTTAGTTTTTTAGCTTTTTTTATTTTTTTTATTAGTTTTTTAGTTTTTTTTGTAGTTTTTGCCTTTTTTTAGTTTTTTCAGTTTTGACGTCACCTGATCCAGTTTTTTCAGGTGACGTCACCTGACCCATCCACAGACAGACAACTTATTTTTATATATATAGATATATATATATATATATATATATATATATATATATATATATATATATATATATATATTTTTATATATATATATATATATATATATATATATATATATATATATGTGTGTGTTTTTAACTACGTAAAACTTGCGAATATACGACATTCTTTGCTGTCCCATTGTCTGTGCATATAAATAGATTGTCAGATTTACCGACTCTTGAACATGCAACATATAATTCTCAATGGGCAAAACAATCCGTATTCAGATTTATACCTCAAGATTCTAATGATTGCCCTTGAGCTTTGTTGATGGTGATTGCTAATCGAACATTCCCTATGTCCCCGTCGTCATTTATATATCCCCCTGTGCCCCCCGGCGTCCCCGTTTTAGTTGTGTCCCTGTGTCCCGGTCGTCATTTTTTTTCTTTTTAGTTTTTTTTTTTTTGGTTTTTACTTTTTTTTTAGTTTTTTTTTCTTTTTTCTTCCCTGTGTCCCGGTTGTCATTTGTGTCCCGGTGTCCCAGTCTGTAATCTCTCTTTGAGTGTCCCGGTCGTCATTTATATTCCCTGTGTCCCGGTGTCCCGGTCTGTATATACATTAGTATTTGAATTGATCTTTTTTTTAGTATTTAGTTTTTTTTACCTTTTTTTTAGTTTGTTTTAGTTGTACCTCATGATTCTAATGATTGCCCTTGAGCTTTGATGGTGATTCTTAATCGAACATTTCCCTGTGCCCCTGTCGTCATTTATATATCACCCTGTGCCCCCCGGCGTCCTGGTCGTCATTTGTGTCCCGGTCTGTATATACATTCGTTTTTGAATTGGTATATGATGAAATAAATTTTGAGTTTTTTTTTCCTGTTTTCTTTTTAGTTTTTTTGGTTTTTACCTATTATTTCCTTTTTTTCTTTTTTTTTCTTTTTTACTTTTTTTTTAATTTTTTTATTAGTTTTTAGTTTTTTTCTTTTTAGTTTTTTTTTGTAGTTTTTACCTTGTTTTAGTTTTTTTTAGTTTTTTTCAGTTTTTTCTTCTTTTTTTTTTGTAGTTTCTCAGACCTAGAACCTGGAACATAACGCGTTACCAACTCAGCTACTCGGGTTTGAATACATTCGTTTTTGAATTGGTTGATGAAATAAATTTTTTTGTTTTTAGTTTTTCTTTCTTTTTTTTAGTTTTTTTGTAGTTTTTACCTTTTATATTTTTTTTTCTTCTTTTGTATTCAGGGTTGAACCTCTAAGATCTACAACCTGAAACATAACGCTCTACCAATATTAGTTACGCGCCATTGTAGTTGTGTCCCTGTGTCTTTTAGTTTTATTATTGGTTTTTACCCTTTTTTTTTAGCTTTTTTTAGCTTTTTTCTTTTTTCTTTTGAGTCTTTTTTCTTTTTCAGTTTTTAGTTTTTTTAGTTTTTTTTATTAGTTTTTAGTTTTTTCTTTCGTTTTAGTTTTTATTCGTTTTTACCTTTTTTTAGTTTTTTTTTTTTAGGTATTAGTTTTGTAGTTTTTACGTTTTTTAGTTTTTTTTCTTTTTTAGTTTTTAGTTTTTTAACTTTTATTAGTTTTTTTTTTAGTATTCTAGCTTTTTTAGTTTTTTTAGTTTTTTTCCTTTTTAGTTTTTTTGTAGTTTTTACCTTTTTTAGTTTTTTTCTTCTTTTGTATTCAAGGTTCGAACCTGGAATCTCTCGAATCTAGAACCTGGAACATACCGCGTTACCAACTCAGCTACATCAGCTTGTATACT
>NW_027062659.1:27500-28663 GCF_032884065.1 Artemia franciscana
TCAATGCCTACCAGATTTAAGTTAAAAAAACAAAGGTTCGGCGATATGTACTTCATAGTGACGCTGAAAAATAAGGAAGAAAAAAAAACTGAAAAAATGTAAAAAACTAAAAAAAAAATGAAAAGAAAAAACACTCAAAGATAAATTACAGACCGGGACACAAATGACGACCGACACAGAGGGAATATAAATGACGACCAGGAACCTCAAAGAAAAATTACAGACTGGGACATCCGGACACAAATCACGACCGGGAATATAAATGACGACCGGGACGCAGGGACACAACTACAACGGGGACGCCGGGGGCACAGGCGGGATATATAATTGACGACTGAGACACAGGGAATGTTTGAATAGAAATTACAGACCGGGACACCGGGACACAAATGACGACCGGGACACTGGGACACAGGGAATATAAATGACGACCCGGACACTCAAAGAGAAAATACAAACTGGGACACCAGGAAACAAATGACGACCGGGACACAGGGAACATAAATGCTATTTATATGCACAGACAATGGGACAGCGAAGAATGTTGTATATTCACATGTTTTACGTAGTTAAACATATATATTTATATCTATCTCTATTCACAGGTGGGACACAGGGACACAGCTACAATGGCGCGTAACTAATATGGCGCGTAACGACTTACGCGCGCGTAGGGGCTTGGGGGGCGCAAAGCGCCCCACCAACTAGGTGTTGGGGTGGCGCGAAGCGCCACCCCAACAGCTAGTATATATATATATATATATATATATTATATATATATATATATATATATATATTATATATATATATATATATATATATATATTATATATATATATATATATATTATATATATATATATATATATATATATATATATATAATATATATATATTGTATATATATATATATATATATATATATATATATATATATATATATATATATATATATATATATATATATATATATATATATATAAATAAGTTGTGTGTCTGTTGCTATTGTAGGCTCTTCGGTCATTTTACAATTAAACATTTTTCCGTCCACGATCTTCTTACAATTAAGAATTTGTCTAAGAATGATTTTCTTAAATACTTTTAATGACCTCATCGTCATAACGAACATGACGACAACTAACTTCATTACGACATGACGACATG
>NW_027062659.1:28763-71707 GCF_032884065.1 Artemia franciscana
TTCAAGATATTTAAGACATATTTTCACGTAGAAATCTATTAATGTTTAAGTTTAAAATGACTGATGAACTTACAATGGCAAAAGCCGATGAAGATGCTCAAAGAGTCTATGCCAAAAAACTTGCTGCTGATAGAGAAAGTCAGAAAAGAAAGCGTGCCGAGGAATCAAAAGAACAGCAAGGAAACAGGCTTGAGGCTGATAGAGAAAGAAAGAACAGAAAGCGTGCCGAGGAATCACAAGAACAGCAAGAAAACAGGCTTGAGGCTAAAGAACGCAAAACCGCGCAGTTAGATGAAAATCCACCTGGAAAGCGAGAGTCAAAACATATCAAAACTGAAAATGATAGCGATGATGATTGGGTTTGGGATTTTGAATTGGATAAGGTCATCAATGCCTACCAGATTTAAGTTAAAAAACAAAGGTTCGGCGATATGTACTTCATAGTGACGCTGAAAAATAAGGAAGAAAAAAAAACTGAAAAAATGTAAAAAACTAAAAAAAAAATGAAAAGAAAAAACACTCAAAGATAAATTACAGACCGGGACACAAATGACGACCGACACAGAGGGAATATAAATGACGACCAGGAACCTCAAAGAAAAATTACAGACTGGGACATCCGGACACAAATCACGACCGGGAATATAAATGACGACCGGGACGCAGGGACACAACTACAACGGGGACGCCGGGGGCACAGGCGGGATATATAATTGACGACTGAGACACAGGGAATGTTTGAATAGAAATTACAGACCGGGACACCGGGACACAAATGACGACCGGGACACTGGGACACAGGGAATATAAATGACGACCCGGACACTCAAAGAGAAAATACAAACTGGGACACCAGGAAACAAATGACGACCGGGACACAGGGAACATAAATGCTATTTATATGCACAGACAATGGGACAGCGAAGAATGTTGTATATTCACATGTTTTACGTAGTTAAACATATATATTTATATCTATCTCTATTCACAGGTGGGACACAGGGACACAGCTACAATGGCGCGTAACTAATATGGCGCGTAACGACTTACGCGCGCGTAGGGGCTTGGGGGGCGCAAAGCGCCCCACCAACTAGGTGTTGGGGTGGCGCGAAGCGCCACCCCAACAGCTAGTATATATATATATATATATATATATATATATATATATATATATATATATATATATATATATATATATATATATATATATATATATATATATATATATATATATATATATATATATATATATATATATATATGTATATATATATATATATATATATATATATATATATATATATATATATATATATATATATATATATATATATATATATATATATATATAAATAAGTTGTGTGTCTGTTGCTATTGTAGGCTCTTCAGTCATTTTACAATTAAACATTTTTTCGTCCACGATCTTCTTACAATTAAGAATTTGTCTAAGAACGATTTTCTTAAATACTTTTAATGACCTCATCGTCATAACGAACATGACGACAACTAACTTCATTACGACATGACGACATGATGACATGACGTAACTCGAAAGTTGTGTGTCTGTTGCCCCTGTAGGGTCTTCAGTCATTTTACGATTAAATATTTTTCCGTCCACGATCTTCTTACAATTAAAAATTTGTCTTTGAACGATTTTCTTAAATACTTTTAATGACGTCATCGTCATAACAAACAGGAAAACAACTAACTTTATGACAACATGTAGACATGATGACATGACGTCACTCGACAGACAGACATAACCCACAAACAACTTATTTTTATATGTATAGATATATATGCATATATATATATATATATATATATATATATATATATATATATATATATATATATATATATATATATAGTAGCTGTTGGGGTGGCGCCAAGAGCTACGCCACCCCAACAGCTACGCAATAGCATCTTGAGCATATTCATGCATATGACGGGGACTGCCAGCATATGACGAAGGTAAAATTGTTAATCTTCCAACGTTTGTGGTATTATTGTCATTTATAACTGCATCTCGCAAATGAATGTATTGTTCAGAGCGGAGCTTGGTCTGATTCAGGCGAACATATAGCAAACGTTCTGATTCAATTTTAGCATACATATCAACGACAAATTGATGAAACAATTCACGGCATTTTAAAATATAATTTTCTTCATCCTGCCAAATCATTAGTCTATAGGAATAATAATGCATTGCACTGCATTTCTTATTCATTTCTTTGTTAGTGGCTGGATTCATCAATTTAATATTAAAGTGATAGCCGTCGGCTCCATCCCAAAAAATGATAGGATATTGTAGGGCATCGTAGCATCGATGAGTTTCAGCAATTCTTAACAACTGAGCGTTTCGCTTATGAAGAATAATATCTCGAGGTAAAAACTGATCACCGACCATAACGATTGCCACTTCGTCGATAGTTGGAGCATTAAATCTACGGACATGTTGGCCAGGATGCGTTTTGTCAGCGGAAATAACAATTTTATGCGCATCAGTAGGCATCAAATCGATTGCTGTTTTGAAGAGACGCACTAAATTATTATTTTCGTGGAAAAGATGTTGCAATTGGGAAACGATTGTCCTTTCAACGTTGGGAGAAATTTCGCAACGTGCATTCAATTCAGAATTTCTATCACTGATGAAGTACAATTGTAAAAATTTATGATTCTCGCCTGAGAATGGTAGAAGGGACCCTGCTCTATGATAAATTTGCCCTTTTACTTTGAAAGTAGACATAAATTGATCTGGATTTTCGATTTGGGCTCCAAACGACGTCATTTGGAAACATGAGTTGTATTTTCTGATTTGTGACAAAAAACGCTTAGATTCTGACGTAGTTCCAGTTAGGAAAGTCTTCAATGGCTCTGGTGGTGCAGCCAATAGAGGAAGTTTAACTTTTCCTGAGGCGCAACACATTCCCATTGTTTCACCATTGAATTTCAAGGCCTTGCAATAGGGACAAATTTTAGACATTGTCCCGATTTGAACACATCTACTCAAGCTATAATCATCGACTGGGCTGTACCTGAATGCCAGGGATAACTTTCAGGTTGCTCTGATTCCTCGGCACGCATTCTTTTCTTACTTTCTCTATCAGCAGCAAGCCTGATTTCTTGCTGTTCTTGTGATTCCTCGGCACGCTTTCTTTTCTTACTTTCTCTATCAGCAGCAAGCCTGATTTCTTGCTGTTCTTGTGATTCCTCGGCACGCCTTCTTTTTTCACTTTCTCTTTTAGCAGCAAGTCTGCTTTCGCGTTGCTCTGGTAGTTCCTCGGCACGCTTTCTGTTCTTTCTTTCTCTATCAGCCTCAAGCCTGTTTCCCTGCTGTTCTTTTGATTCCTCGGCACGCTTTCTGTTCTTTCTTTCTCTATCAGCCTCAAGCCTTCGCGCCACCCCAACACCTAGTTTTTGGGGCGCTTCACGCCCCCCCCCAAACCCCCACGCGCGCGTAAGTCGTTACGCGCCATATTAGTTACGCGCCATTGTAGTTGTGTCCCTGTGTCCTACCTGTGAATAGAGATAGATATAAATATATGTTTTTAACTACGTAAAACATGCGAATATACAACATTCTTCGCTGTCCCATTGTCTGTGCATAAAATAGATTGTCAGGTTCACTGACTCTTGAACAAGCAACATATAATTGTCCATGGGAAAAACAATCCGTATTCAGATCTATACCTCATTATTCTAATGATGTGTCCCTGTGTCCCGGTCGTCATTTATATTCCCTGTGTCCCGGTCGTTATTTGTGTCCCGGTGTCCCAGTTTGTAATTTCTCTTTGAGTGTCCCGGTCGTCATTTATATTCCCTGTGTCCCGGTCGTCATTTGTGTCCCGGTGTCCCGGTCTGTAATTTCTATTCGAACAATCCCTGTGTCCCGGTCGTCATTTATATATCCCGCCTGTGCCCCCGGCGTCCCCGTTGTAGTTGTGTCCCTGTGTCCCGGTCGTCATTTATATTCCCTTTCTCCCGGTCGTGATTTGTGTCCGGGTGTCCCAGTCTGTAATTTCTCTTTGAGGTTCCCGGTCGTCACTTATATTCCCTCTGTCTCGGTCGTCAGTCAAAATCCCAAACCCAATCATCATCGCTATCATTTTCAGTTTTGATATGTTTTGACTCTCGCTGTCCAGGTGGATTTTCATCTAACTGCGCGGTTTTGCGTTCAAATACCGTTAATGACGTCACCGTCAAAGCAAAAATGACGACAACTAATTTCATAACGTCAGCCGACACAGAAACAAGACGTCACCTGATCCACAGACAGACAGACAACTTATTTGTATATATATAGATATATACTAGCTGTTGAGGTGGCGCCACCCCAACACCTTGTTGGTGGGATCGCTTCGCGCCCCCTAAGCCCCCCCGCGCGCGTAAGTCGTTACGCGCCATATTAGTTACGCGCCATTGTAGTTGCGTCCCTGTGTCCCACCTGTGAATATAGATAGATTTATATACCTGTTTCAAACTACGTAAAAATTGCGAATATACAACATTCTTGGCTTTCCCATTGTCTGTGCATATACAAAGCCGTATGTACTAATAATGACGTCATATGCAAACGCTCTTTTTACAAACAAACAAACATGCATACACACAACTCGTTTTTATATAGATAGATAGATAGATACAATACAAATTAACTGCGTAAAACTTGCGAATATACAACATTCTTCGCTGTCCAATTGTCGCTGCATATAAATAGATTGTCAGGTTTACTGACCCTCGAACATGCAACGTACAATTGTCCATGAGAAAAACAATCAGTATTAAGATCTATGTATTTGTCATACGCCAACGAAGATGGCGCTACCTGGGGCATGTTATCCGTATGGCGGGAGATAGACTCCCCAGAACTGTACTGGAGTGGCAACTAGAGGGAACCCGAATAAGAGGGAAGCCGAAGAATACACTTCGTCGTACGTACCAGCGGGACCTAAAACACATCAATGCGATAGTCCAACCCCAGTGGGAAGACGTCTGGGCAGCAGCACATATGAGGGACGACTGGCAGCTCTTTTTGGATGCCCTGGGTGCCTCTGGCGGCACATGAGGAACTAAGGTCTAGGGTAAGGTATTAAGATCTATACCACATTTTTCTAATGATCGACCTTGAGCTTTGTTAATGGTGATTGCAAATGCTAATCGAATTGGGAATTGCAATCTTTTAAATTGAAAAGGCAGATCCGTTGGAATCATGGGAATGCGAGGAATAAGAACAGCCTCACCCTCAAAAGGCCCTGTCAAGATTGTGGCCTCTATTAGGTTTTCCACTGTTTTTTTTTACGGCAAGTCGCGTACCATTGCAAACCTTTGGTGGGTTGATATTTCTTAAAAGTATTATTGGTACGGCTATTTTTAGTTGTAGCACGTGTGGTGAAAACCTTGAAGGATCTATGGAATTTAAAAATTCAGATGGATAATTAACCGCTTCATTTGGTTCCAAAACTGTGTCGACTGACTTGTAAAGGACTGCCTGGTCTCGAATCTTGGTCAAAACAATATTGTTGATTTCGTGGACGTCTATATTTTTGGGTGCGAGAATCGCTCTTTCACTTAGCCATTTATTATTTTTATATTTTTTAGAATATTCGGAAATACTTTTTCAATCAATTCATTTTTGGACGTCACTAAATTATAGAAATCAGCAGGTAGTTGTATACGTCCTGAAATTGAGTCTACTGGGAACTTTCCGTTTCCAATTGCCAGCAATTAATCTGAAAATGTTTGACCAGAGTCATCGTTTTGCAATCGGACACGCATATTTGTAGTTAATTTTAATATTTTTACGTGTGCCCATAAATTAGAATTTTTCAGGCAAGCATTCATTTCGTCTGCAGGAGTTAAACTACAAAAAAATTGCGAATATACAACATTCTTGGCTTTCCCATTGTCTGTGCATATACAAAGCCGTATGTACTAATAATGACGTCATATGCAAACGCTCTTTTTACAAACAAACAAACATGCATACGCACAACTCGTTTTTATATAGATAGATAGATAGATAGATACAATACAAATTAACTGCGTAAAACTTGCGAATATACAACATTCTTCGCTGTCCAATTGTCGCTGCATATAAATAGATTGTCAGGTTTACCGACCCTCGAACATGCAACGTACGATTGTCCATGGGAAAAACAATCAGTATTAAGATCTATACCACATTTTTCTAATGATTGACCTTGAGCTTTGTTAATGGTGATTGCAAATGCTAATCGAATTGGGAATTGCAATTGGGTACATTGGGAATGTACCGCTAAGTGAACAACAGCTGGACTACGTTCATGTATCGGAAATGAGACTCTTTGAGCATCTTCCTTGGCTGTTGCCATTGTAAGTTCATCAGTCATTTTAAAGTTAAACATTAATAGATTTCTACGTGAACATATATGTCTTAAATATCTTTAATGACGTCACCGTCATAGCAAAAATGACGACAACTAACTTCATGATGTCAGTCGACACAGAAACATGACGTCACCTGACAGACAGACACACAGACAGGCAACTTATTTTTACATATATATATATGTATATATATATATATATATATATATATATATATATATATATATATATATATATATATATATATATATATATATATATATATATATATACTAGCTGTTGGGGTGGCGCTTCGTGCCACCCCAACACCTAGTTGGTGGGGGCCCTTCGCGCCCCCCCAAGCCCCCCCGCGCGCGTAAGTCGTTACACGCCATATTAGTTACGTGCCATTGTAGTTGTGTCCCTATGTCCCACCTGTGAATATATTATATATATATATATATATATATATATATATATATATATATATATATATATATATATATATATATATATATATATATATATATATATATATATATATATATATATATAAACATGAACCATAAAAATGTGAGAAACATGACGTCACCTGACAGACAGACACACAGACAGACAACTTATTTTTATATATATTTATATTTATATATATATATATATATATATATATATATATATATATATATATATATATATATATATATATATATATATATATATATATATATATATATAAATATATATATATATATCTATATATATAAAAATAAGTTGTCTGTCTGTCTGTGGATGTGTGGATCAGGTGACGTCACCTGAAAAAACTGGATCAGGTGACGTCAAAACTGAAAAAACTAAAAAAAGGCAAAAACTACAAAAAAAACTAAAAACTAATAAAAAAAAATAAAAAAGCTAAAAAACTAAAAAAACTAAAAAAAGGCAAAAACTACAAAAAAAAACTAAAAACTAATAAAAAAGCTAAAAAACTAAAAAAAACTAAAAAAAGGCAAAAACTACAAAAAAAAACTAAAAACTAATAAAAAAAATAAAAAAGCTAAAAAACTAAAAAAACTAAAAAAACTAAAAAAAGGTAAAAAACTAAAAAAACTAAAAACTAAAAAAAACTAAAAAAAAAGGAAAAAACTGAAAAATAAGCTAAAATAAAGGTAAAAACCAATAAAAAACTAAAAAAAAAACTGAAAAAACTAAAAAAGGCAAAAACTACAAAAAAAAACTAAAAACTAATAAAAAAAGTAAAAAAGCTAAAGAACTAAAAAAACTAAAAAAACTAAAAAAAAGGTAAAAAACTAAAAAAAATAAAAAATAAAAAAAAACTAACAAAAGGAAAAAACTGAAAAATAAGCTAAAATAAAGGTAAAAACCAATAAAAAACTAAAAAGAAAAAAAGGAAAAAACTAAAAAAAAATTTCATCTAAAAAACTAAAAAAAAACTAAAAAAGGTAAAAACTAAAAGAACTAAAAAAGAAAAAAATAAATGACGAAACTCAAAGAGAAAGCGACCAGGACAAAAGGAATGTTCGATTAGCAATCAACAAAGCACCGGGACACAGGGAGTATAAATGACGACCAGGACATAAGTAAAAAAAAAAAACTATCTATATATATAAAAATAAGTTGTCTGTGGATCTGTGGATCGTGGATCAGGTGACGTCACCTGAAAAAACTGGATCAGGTGACGTCAAAACTGAAAAAACTAAAAAAAGGCAAAAACTACAAAAAAAACTAAAAACTAATAAAAAAAATAAAAAAGCTAAAAAACTAAAAAAACTAAAAAAAGGCAAAAACTACAAAAAAACTAAAAACTAATAAAAAAACTAAAAAAACTAAAAAAAAGGCAAAAACTACAAAAAAAACTAAAAACTAATAAAAAAAATAAAAAAGCTAAAAAACTAAAAAAACTAAAAAAACTAAAAAAAGGTAAAAAACTAAAAAAACTAAAAACTAAAAAAAACTAAAAAAAAGGAAAAAACTGAAAAATAAGCTAAAATAAAGGTAAAAACCAATAAAAAATATAAAAAAAAAACTGAAAAAACTCAAAAAAGGCAAAAACTACAAAAAAACTAAAAACTAATAAAAAAAGTAAAAAAGCTAAAAAACTAAAAAAACTAAAAAAACTAAAAAAACTAAAAAAAGGTAAAAAACTAAAAAAAAATAAAAAATAAAAAAAAACTAAAAAAAAGGAAAAAACTGAAAAATAAGCTAACATAAAGGTAAAAACCAATAAAAAACTAAAAAGAAAAAAAGGAAAAAACTAAAAAAAATTTTCATCTAAAAAACTAAAAAAAACTAAAAAAGGTAAAAACTAAAAGAACTAAAAAAGAAAAAAATAAATGACGACACTCAAAGAGAAAGCGACCAGGACAAAAGGAATGTTCGATTAGCAATCAACAAAGCACCGGGACACAGGGAGTATAAATGACGACCAGGACATAAGTAAAAAAAAAAACTAACAACACTAAAAAGAAGGTAAAAACTACAAAAAAACTAAAAAGAAAAAAAAACTAAAAACTAATAAAAAAACTAAAAAATCTAAAAATCTAAATAAACTAAAAAAGAAAAAAAAAAGGAAAAAAATAAAGGAGAAAAACAAAACTAAAAAACGAATGTATATACAGACCGGGACACCGGGATACAAATGACGACCGGGACACAGGGAATATAAATGACGACCGGGACACAGGGACACAACTACAACGGGGACACCGGGGGAAACAGGGGGATATAAATGACGACCGGGACACCGGGACAGGGAATGGTCGATTAGCAATAACCATCAACAAAGCTCAAGGGCAATCATTAGAATCATGAGGTATAGATCTGAATACAGATTGTTTTCCCATGGACCATTATATGTTGCATGTTCAAGAGTCGGTAAACCTGACAATCTATTTATATGCAAAGACAATGGGACAGCAAAGAATGTTGTATATTCGCAAGTTTTACGTAGTTAAAACCATATATATATATATATATATATATATATATATATATATATATATATATATATATATATATATATATATATATATATATATATATATATATATATATATATCTATATTCAAAGGTGGGACATAGGGACACAACTACAATGGCGCGTAACTATTATGGCGCGTAACGACTTACGCGCGCGGGGGGGCTTGGGGGGGTGGCATGAAGTTGTTTGTCGACTGACGTCATGTTTGTCGACTGACGAAATTACAGATCGGGACAACGGGACACAAATGCAGACCGGGACACCGGGACACAGGGGATATAAATGACGACCGGGACATTCAAAGAGAAATTACAGACTGGGACACCTGGACACAAATAACGACCTTAGCTCTATTCGATGAAACTAGGATAGGCCCAATTTTTCATAAACTGTATCGGAACTTTATGTAAGTAACTCTTTTTCGATATTGTCTCGAAATGTATATTCTTTCATAATAATACAAGCATATAACCTGAAACGTGACATGTGAATGATATAGCCTGAAACATGATATAACCTGAAACATCATTAACGTGAAACATATAACCTGAAACATATTACATGAAACGTCATGTTAATAGCTTTCACTTGAAGTCCCATATAATCCCATAGAACCTCATTTTATCGTGAATCTAAATCTGGCATTTATTTGCGTCCCAAATGCACTTTACTCCTCCTCCCTTAAAATGGTTAAATGTATAGCTTTAATTATATATATGCACCGAATTGTCCATACGTTATATATATTTTTTTTTCAGATTGACTTAGCAGTTTATCAAAATAAGCGAAAATTCAGAGTATGTACATTATTCAGATAGTATAAATGACCATTAGGCGTAGGAGCGGTGTGGTTTAAAGTCCATTTACGATGCAAACGAATGACCTGTACATAACCATTATTAACAGTGTTATTTCGTTTTGCTGTTTTCCCCTACTTGTTGTTTATTATCCCCTACTTTGTTGTATATAATATCCTATACTTTGTTGTTATTTCGTTTTCCCCTACCAGCTGCAACAGATGTAAAAAAAAAATCAAGCTTTGTAAAGTTTGAGACTGTAAAAGATGTAAAAAATTTTCAAAATTTTTTGCTTTAAAGGAATCAACAGATGAAACTGTGGTTCGACTATAGTAATTTGAAAATCCTAACCTGTTGTAGCACAACAGGTAGCACCTTGGTAGCACCAGCACACAGAACACAGCACACAGCACCAGCAAAGGTAGCACAGGTAGCGCATTGTAGCACCTTTCTAACCTGTTGTAGCACAGTGAATTGATGTCTTTCCTTGGGAATATGGGGCCCAGGGTTCGATTCTCGCCGCAGCAAGATTGGGCGACTAGCTTGATAATTATCCCTCTAAAAAACACCCAGCAAATGAAACGTTGATTTGACACCCTATGCGCCAGCAATGGCTCTTGAGGATTTTTATCCTTTATCCTTTTTATATTCCATAAGTCTCTGATGGTACAATTGAAAGCCTACCCGCTTGTCTTGCAGAAAATTGGGGTTTGATGCCCTGTCAGGGAAAACCTTTAATGTATTTAATTTAAAGAATATCTTTAAATTTCAAATTTAAAAAAGCCACAGGGTCTATTTCCCCTGGGCTTGCATTCATTCTCTACTATAGACCGAATGTTTTGATACGTCTATTGGTATCAAAATTCCGTTTTTTAGAGTTGAAAGCTCTAAAGCCGAACTGGCCAGACATGACAATAAACAATCAAGAGAGATAAAACTCTAAAAAAGAAAACTTTAAACGAGACGACGGCCAGTAGAATTAAAAGACTAAAACAACGCGGATATTTCGCCTGTATAAAACAAGGCGTCTTCAGCACAAGATAGAAAATTAAAAGAAAACTAATCTAAAAACAAATAAAAACCACCACCAAATATAATAAATACAATTGTCGCAACTTATCCACGTAGGGAAAAGCAGCTATGCGAGTTACTTCAATGAGAATCAAAGAGCAACTGAAGAAAATTTATGAAAATTGAAACTTAGTTAATTATTCTGTTGCGAAATAATCCTTTTGTAAGCTAACATTGAAGCAACTATTTTTGGTCTAGTGGGTAATCTTGTCCCCTGGTGATTGTGTAAAATTTTAATTCCCCCATCGACTATTGGTTCATTTTTTAAAATAATATCATAAATTGGGTCAATATTTAAATTCCCTGTGTCTCTATTTATTGAAATATTAGCAAATATATGTTTTTAATTTCTATAGCCTCCGTCGCCCACTGAGAAAAACCTCTATCATTAGAAATAGCTGTAGCCTCATCAAATTGTAAAAAATGTTCAAGATAAAAGAATGTGTGTTCAGCTAGAGCCGAAACAAAAGTTTCGGGAGGCTCTCTTAGTTGTAGGGTTTTTTCTATTGAGTAGCGATGCTCAATAAATCTTTCAGTAAATTGTTGGTGAGTTCTACCAATATAAAACTTTAAACAGGAACAAGAAATTTTATATACCCCACTAACTAAATCCCCCCGGGTTAAATCCTTCCCAGAATTAAGAAAACTACCTAATGGTCTCACTGATTGGAAACAAGTATCAATGTTATGTTTACCCAAAATTCTTTTAAGCATCTCCCCCAAAGTAGGTACATAAGGTAAAGAAATGAAACGTTTCGGTAAGTCCAATTCTGTGCACTGTGAAACCCCAATAACCCTATTGTTGTGTTTAATGCGTCTATTTTTTTATTATTTTATCAATGAATTTAATCGGGTAACTATTACAAAATAAAACATCCCTCAAATATAACAATTCAGAATCTAAAAACTCCCGGGAACAAATTCTGAAAGCTCTATCCACCAGTGCAATCACAACCCCTCGTTTCACTGAGATAGGGTGGCAAGAGTGAAAGTTCAAATACCTATCTTTGTGGGTAGGCTTTCTATAAACTGAAAAAAGTAAATGGAACTCACTTTTGATCAATAAGATATCCAGAAAAGGTAGTTTATCACTTTCTTCAAACTCAACTGTAAATTTTACGTTTTTGCCAAAACTATTTAAATGTTTATGGAAAAGGTCTAAAGACTCTAAACCGTGTTTCCAAATGCAGACCACATCATCCATGAATCTGCCCCAGAAACAAGGAGAGAGCCTAAAACTGTGTATGGCGGAGGTTTCAATAGATTCCATGAAGAGATTTGCCAACAAAGGGGAGAGAGATGCCCCCATAGCCAAACCAAACACCTGTTTATAAAATTCACCTCTAAAACCAAAATAAATAGAGTGTTCATTTACAAGAATAACCAATTTCATAATGACTTCAATCTCCAAACTCGCCATGGTCACATCTTGTATCAAATCAAAGTGCTTTTGTAATTTAATCCTTAATATATCCTCGCACTATTTTACGTTACAATTTGAATACATGGACACTACATAAAAACTACAGAGAATTGAATTCTCCTCCAGTGTGAAATTTTTTAACTTATTAGTAAGATCAGTGGAATTTTGTATATATGATTTTTGTGTTCCTAAGAGTGGACACAATGCCACCGACAACCACTTTCCTAATTTTGCCACTGGTGATGAAAAAGTTGATACAATGGGACGGAGGGGGACTCCCGTCTTATGAATTTTGGGTAGACCATAGATCTTTGGTGCGGAACAACCTCTTGGATAAAATTTATTATAAAATTGTGGGGTAATGTGTAAATTATTTTTCAGGGACTCCAATTCCTTTCTAATCGATTTTACATATTTATCCGTAGGATCGAAATCCAATTTCTTGTAAAAAGTGGTATCCGAAATGATTTTATTCATTTTACGATCATAATCATCGGTGTCCATAATTACAATAGTATTGCCTTTATCTGCCCTAGTGATAGTAAGGGTCTTATCCTTTTTTAAATCAGAAAGTATTTTAATGTCATTTTTATTATATCATTATCAATTTTTTTTTCATGTTAAAATTCTTAAGTAACAAGAAATACAAGAAATGGGATTTCGATCCTACGGATAAATATGTAAAATCGATTAGAAAGGAATTGGGGTCCCTGAAAAATAATTTACACATTACCCCACAATTTTATAATAAATTTTATCCAAGAGGTTGTTCCGCACCAAAGATCTATGGTTCATTTCTTTACCTTATGTACCTACTTTGGGGGAGATGCTTAAAAGAATTTTGGGTAAACATAACATTGATACTTGTTTCCAATCAGTGAGACCATTAGGTAGTTTTCTTAATTCTGGGAAGGATTTAACCCGGGGGGATTTAGTTAGTGGGGTATATAAAATCCCTTGTTCCTGTGGAAAGTTTTATATTGGTAGAACTCACCAATAATTTACTGAAAGATTTATTGAGCATCGCTACTCAATAGAAAAAACCCTACAACTAAGAAAGCCTCTCGGAACTTTTGTTTCGGCTCTAGCTGAACATACATTCTTTTATCCTGAACATTTTATACAATTTGATGAGGCTACAGCTATTTCTAATGATAGAGGTTTTTCTCAGTGGGCGAGGGAGGCTATAGAAATTAAAAAACATATATTTGCTAATATCTCAATAAATAGAGACACAGGGAATTTAAATATTGACCCAATTTATAATATTCTTTTAAAAAATGAACCAATAGTCGATGGGGGAATTAAAATTTTACACAATTACCAGGGGACAAGATTACCCACTAGACCAAAAAGAGTTGCTTCAATGTTAGCTTACAAAAGGATTATTTCGCAACAGAATAATTAACTAAGTTTCAATTTTCATAGATTTTCTTCAGTTGCTCTTTGATTCTCATTGAAGTAACTCGCTTAGCTGCTTTTCCCTACGTGGATAAGTAGCGACAATTGTATTTATTATATTTGGTGGTGGTTTTTATTTGTTTTTAGATTAGTTTTCTTTTAATTTTCTATTTTGTGCAGAGGACACCTTGTTTTATACAGGCGAAATATCCGCGTTGTTTTGGTCTTTTAATTCTACTGGTCGTCGTCTCGTTTAAAGTTTTCTTTTTTAGAGTTTTATCTCTCTTGATTGTTTATTTTTAGAGTTTTTGGTTACTAATCAGCAGGATCGCCTTAAACTTACATTTACCTCGCTCTTTACTTACTATTCCTTAAACTTACCTATTACTTACCTTACTTAAACTTTTATTTACCGTGATCTGTCTGATTATGACTACAGAGATAGCTGAAACCTAGTAAAGAAAAAACTATGACATATAATGGACTTAGTTGGCTGCCCTCATTTTCTATTGGGCAATACAGTTTTACAGCCCATTTGGTGCAATTTTCGATATGATTCCTTGGCTTTACGGGGATGTTTACCCTTTTTCGGTAATCAGGCAAATTTCTTAAGGATTCTAAATTTTGATGGGAGACATTGAGCCTAATAAATGGTATATGCGTGGAATCAGCATAATAAGCCAATTCATTTGATGTATTAACAGTAATTAAAATTGGGCCCACAATTCAGTTATACATGGTTATTTTTCTCGCTATACAATTTTTGTTAGGAATATGTTTTAAAATTATTGTTGCTATGAACTGTTTTGCCTTTTGGGGCTCAAAATTTAATTTCCTCCAAAACAAATTATTGAATTACGAAAGAAGATAAAAAGAGGGCATCAAGTTATGTAATCATTTTCATTCTAGTTAATATATCCTACTGATTAAAGCAAATTAATAAAGTTATAAAAGAAATATTACTCATTATACCTTTCGATGACGTTGTGGATAAAGCGGCACATTCTAATCGTTGTGTGGCAGATTCAGAAACCTCTGATCGGAATTTCAAAATGAATTATTAGGTTGAAGTCACAATAAATGAAACAAAAAATTGAAGTCCCTATCAAACTGATGGCATTATTGACGAAAATCTGGCTCTTTAAAATTTCTATAATTTTGTTTCCATTATTGCTCTGCATAATTGAGAGCACTTGAAATATTTATAAAATCGGTTATAAATGTTTTTTTTTGCTGCACAGTTTTTGTTAGGAAAATGTTTAAAATTTTGGCTGCTTTAAATTGTTTTGCCTTTTGGGGCTCCAAATTTCTTTTCCCCCCAAAAAATTATTAAATTACGGAAGAAGATAAGGAAAGGCAGTCAAACTGAGATCATTGTTGAGGGGATTCTGCTTCATTATAATTTCTACGAATTTGTTTCCATTGTAAATTTGAAAAATTGAGAGCATTTGAAATAATAATAATATTTCATATATGTAAAGCTGTGCTTCCTGATCAAAGGGTGGCAGGTTCAATCCTCCGCGTCGCAAGGAATGTTCCATTCTGACTTATATTTCAAAATCGGGTTTACATTGAACAAAAATCGAAAAACAAAAATTGAACCAAGTCAAACTGAGATCATTATTGATTGGTTCATTATAATTTCTACGAATTTGTTTCCACTATATATTTGCAATGTTGAGAGCAATGGA
This sequence comes from Artemia franciscana, assembly GCF_032884065.1. Lineage (NCBI taxonomy): Eukaryota > Metazoa > Arthropoda > Branchiopoda > Anostraca > Artemiidae > Artemia > Artemia franciscana. Next base: position 44,490 of record NW_027062659.1, read on the forward strand.
AATAATAATAAAATCGGTTATAAATGGCTATTTTTCCTCGCTAAAATGTTTTGTAAGGAATATGTTTTTAAATTTTGACTGCTATGAACTCTTTAGGCTTTTGGGGCTCAAAATTTCCCCCAAAAGAAATTATTTAATACTAGCTGTTGGTGTGGTACTTCTCTCAAGAGTCGGTAAACCTGACAATCTATTTATATGCACAGACAATGGGACAGTTAAGAATTTTGTATATTCGCAAGTTTTACGTAGTTAAAAACTTATATATATATATATATATATATATATATATATATATATATATATATATATATATATATATATATATGTATATGTATATGTATATATATTCACAGGTGGGACACAGGGACATAACTACAATGGTGCGTAACTAAAATGGTGCGTAACGACTTACGCGCGCGAGGGGGCTTGAGGGGAGCAAAGCACCCCCATTAACTAGGTGTTGGTGTGGAGAGAAGTACCACACCAACAGCTAGTATTAAATAATTTCTTTTGGGGGAAATTTTGAGCCCCAAAAGCCTAAAGAGTTCATAGCAGTCAAAATTTAAAAACATATTCCTTACAAAACTTTTTAGCGAGGAAAAATAGCCATTTATAACCGATTTTATTATTATTTCAAGTGCTCTCAACATTGCAAATTTATAGAGGAAACAAATTCGTAGAAATTATAATGAACCAATCAATAATGATCTCAGTATGACTTGGTTCAATTTTGGTTTTTCGATTTTGTTCAATGTAAACCCGATTTTGAAATATAAGTCAGAATGGAACATTCCTTGCGACGCGGAGGATTGAACCTGCCACCCTTTGATCAGGAAGCACAGCTTTACATATATGTAATATTATAATTATTTCAAATGCTCTCAATTTTTCAAATTTACAATGGAAACAAATTCGTAGAAATTATAATGAAGCAGAATCCCCTCAATAATGATCTCAGTTTGACTGCCTTTCCTTATCTTCTTCCGTAATTTAATAATTTTTTGGGGGGAAAAGAAATTTGGAGCCCCAAGAGGCAAAACAATTTAAAGCAGCCAAAATTTTAAAACATTTTCCTAACAAAAACTGTGCAGCAAAAAAAAAAACATTTATAACCGATTTTATAAATATTTCAAGTGCTCTAAATTATGCAGAGCAATAATGCAAACAAAATTATAGAAATTTTAAAGAGCCAGATTTCCGTCAATAATGCCATCAGTTTGATAGGGACTTCAATTTTTTGTTTCATTTATTGTGACTTCAAACTAATAATTCATTTTGAAATTCCGATCAGAGGTTTCTGAATCTGCCACACAACGATTAGAATGTGCCGCTTTATCCACAACGTCATCGAAAGGTATAATGAGTAATATTTCTTTTATAACTTTATTAATTTGCTTTAATCAGTAGGATATATTAACTAGAATGAAAATGATTACATAACTTGATGCCCTCTTTTTATCTTCTTTCGTAATTCAATAATTTGTTTTGGAGGAAATTAAATTTTGAGCCCCAAAAGGCAAAACAGTTCATAGCAACAAAAATTTTAAAACATATTCCTAACAAAAATTGTATAGCGAGAAAAATAACCATTTATAACTGAATTGTGGGCCCAATTTTAATTACTGTTAATACATCAAATGAATTGGCTTATTATGCTGATTCCACGCATATACCATTTATTAGGCTTAATGTCTCCCATCAAAATTTAGAATCCTTAAGAAATTTGACTAAAAAAAAAACAAAAAGAAAAAACACTCAAAGATAAATTACAGACCGGGACACACATGACGACCGACACAGAGGGAATATAAATGACGACCAGGAACCTCAAAGAAAAATTACAGACTGGGACACCCGGACACAAATCACATCCGGGAATATAAATGACGACCGGGACGCAGGGACACAACTACAACGGGGACGCCGGGGGCACAGGCGGGATATATAATTGACGACTGAGACAGAAATTGTTTGAATAGAAATTACAGACCGGGACACCGGGACACAAATGACGACCGGGACACTGGGACACAGGGAACATAAACGACGACCAGGACACTCAAAGAGAAAATACAAACTGGGACACCAGGACACAAATGACGACCGGGACACAGGGAACATAAATGCTATTTATATGCACAGACAATGGGACAGCGAAGAATGTTGTATATTCGCAAGTTTTACGTAGTTAAAAACATATATATATATATATATATATATATATATATATATATATATATATATATATATATATATATATATATATATATATATATATATATATATATATATATATATATATATATATATATATATATATATATATTCACAGGTGGGACATAGGGATACAACTACAATGGCGCGTAACTAATATGGCGCGTAACGCCAACCGAACAGCTAGTATGTAAGTTTTTAACTACGTAAATATTTGCGAATATACAACATTCTTCGCTGTCCCATTGTCTGTGCATATACAAAGCCTTATATACTTATAATAAAGTCATATGCAAACGCTCTCTTTACAAACAAACATAATACATACATAAAACTTATTTTTATATAGATAGATAGATTACATATTTAATATAAATTAAATACGTAAAACTTGCGAATATACAACATTCTTCGCTGTCCCATTGTCTGTGCATATAAATAGATTGTCAGGTTTATCGACCCTCAAACATGCAACGAACAATTGTTCATGGGAAAAACAATCTATATTAAGATTTATACCGCATTTTTCTAATGATTGCCCTTGAGCTTTGTTGATGGTGATTGCAAATACTAATCGAATAGGGAATTGCAATCTTTTGAATTGAAAAGGTAGATCCGTTGGAATCATGAGAATGCGAGGAATAAGAACAGCCTCACCCTAAAAAGTCCCCGTCAAGATTGTTGCCTCTAATACGTTTTCCATTGTTTTATTTTACGGCAAGTCACGTGCCAGTGCAAAGCTTTGGTGGGTTGATATTTCGTAACAGTATTATTGGTAAGCCTGTTTTTATTTATAGCATGTGTGGTGGAAACCGTGGGAGATCCAGGGAATTTAAAAATTCAGATGGATAATTGACAACTTCATTTGGTTCCAGAACTGTGTCGACTGACTTGTAAATGACTTCCTGGTCTCGAATCTTGGTCAAAATAAAATTGTTGATTTCGTGGACGTCTTTATTCTTGGCTGCCAGAATCGCACGTTCACTTAGCCATTTATGATTTTTATAATTGGTTAGAATATTCGGAAATACCTTTTCAACCAATTCATTTTTGGACGTCACTAAGTTACAGAATTCAGCAGGCAGTTGTATACGTCCTGAAATTGAGTCTACTGGGAGCTTTCCGTTTCCAATTACCAGTAATTGATCTGAAAATATTTCAACAGAGTCATCGTTTTGCAATTGGACACGCATATTTATAGTTAATTTTAATGTCTTCACGTGTGCCTACAAATTAGAATTTTTTAGGCAAGCATTCATTTCGTCTGCAGGGGTTGATCTAAGTATTATAGGTGATGTTTGCCTGAAATCTCCCGCAAGCAATATTAATGTGCTGCCAAAGGGTTTCGAATTTCCTCGCAAATCTCTCAATGATTTGCCCATCCCAGATGATTTGGAAATATTGCACCAGGCAGCCTGGCAGCAACTCCGCCAGGCAGCAACGTTGCAGCTATTCTTCTTCCACCAGGCAGCAACGTTGCAGCTATTTCGGACGACACAATTGCCAACGCTATGTCATTTTTTTTATCGAATTGATGCCAGAATCAGTTTTATCACAAACGTTTTACCAGTACCACCTGTTGCATCCAAAGAGGAAAATTTCGCCAACGATGTTATCGACACAATGCATTATCGCATCATAAATGTCTTTTTGCTCAGATGTTAACTTAGAAATATTATTTTGTACATACGACAATAGATCACTCGTGTAGTAACTTTGTTCACGACTCAATTCTACACATGTTGAGATAGCAGCGGTACGATTAGGTGAAGGTATCCCCAAATCCTGAAGAGGTTTGTTTGCCATACATAAGCAGAAATCTTGAATAATAACTAAAGTGTAGATGTAACTTCCTGAAGTAAAATCAAAAGTCATATCTGACGTCTCTAACCGTTTTCGATGGAGTATATCCTCGCCATTTTCGATTTATATTTCTCCCATAACTCTGTAGGAGCTGAAGGAGAGCAATGCGTTAGTATGATTCCAAACAATGCACGAATTTGACTTGACGTTTCGCACGCGTCAATGATGCAGTTATCCCAGTGTTGGTCATTCTCCAATAAATTCAGATCTTGGCATGCACTACGTTAAGTGTCATGGACAGTACTGTTCACAGTTCTCAAATACTCAAAGGACGTCGGACCAGGTACAGTCACCAAAAGCAGGCGGAGAAAGAAGCATTCATGTTGATTTGGGTGAATGGTGTGGAGTCTTCCTATCGTGGTATCTTTGAAGATGGTACGCTTGCCGTCGACTAAGTTACCCTTTTTTCCACTTTCAAATGATTTATTTTTAGCATTCCACGTGTAATACGATGATAATTCATAATACAGCAGTTTTTTTTGCAAAATAATAATTTTGGCAAAACGAAAAGAAAGCAGTTAAAGTTGTATCTGGTGGATCTAGGGCTCTTTGTTGTACGTTGGACTCCGAAAAATAAACACGTTGACCATTCTGTAAATGTATCGCCAAGTGAACAACAGCTGGACTATCTTCATGTATCGGAAATGAAAGAATTCGCCAAACCGCTTATTACTGCTTATGTATCTTCCAGCCTGATATTGTACGATTTCATCGATATCACTGATTTTGGCCTGCAATTCAAAAACTATCATGTCACTGCCTTTGTTGACGTATTTACATATATATTTTTTTGCTTTCACTGAGTTACAGGATTCAACGTTTATGTGTTCATTAAATGTTTTGGATAATAAAGGGGAATATGGAACAACCCACTGGTTATCTACTTCGATAGTGGTATTGTTACACTTCTTTATTATTGCTGTTTTACCACCATCTTCAGTAGATCTTCTTATATATTTTGAGTAACCTTCATTGCCAGTAATTGTGTTGAGTACTAAGAGTCGAGGATATTGCTTTGTGCACCTTCCTTTGGCCATGCATGGTGATTCTTCATTCAGTGCACTGCAAGGTCCATGTATTTTATTTTTTACCACAATACCATATAAGCCCTTATCGACATTTTGATAGGTATTTCAGCAGAAATCACATCGTCAATTTCATTAGAAGTAATTTTATCATGTAGCCAGATTAGTATATGTGCGTGTGGCAATCCTCAGTTTTGCCATTACTGAATATATTCAGCATCGCACTGACCAAAACACTTTAAGTTTTACCATGTAATTTATCAGTGATTTCAATTTTTACCGGAAGAAACGGGCCGCAATGTCTTGTCTATGAACCACTGATTGTCTTTGAAGTAAAAACTGCTGTATCTCGTCCCAAGATTGGTTAGTTGCCCTTTGATCAGTTTTTAATCTTACAAAAGGCACTAAAACTTCCTATTTCCGATCGAATCAGTCCTTCCGAATTCTATATGACCACTCTTTCAAAATGAAATGTCTTTAGAAAAAATGAATAAATAAACCATAAAACATTTAAGCCTTATGATCTTTGATACAGGGAACATTATAGCGTTGCCTATGATTTCTAGTTCATAACCATAACCATTACTTGGCAAATCCGTAGCGTTTTGAGATGAAATTTTGATTCTTGGAATGAGTTTGTATAGTCAATATTCACTTTTGCTTAGCATATATTACATCATCAGTAGGTCACATAATCAAATTTAGCCTTTTGACAACGTTGGAATTTTTAAGAAAACTGAGACCAATAGTCCTGACTAATTTCCTCAAAATTACCAGTACGATGAAACCTCGTTTTCTCTAGCCCTATTAGAATTCCATTTTTACGCACTCAAGACTTTCTTGCGCAATCTAAGCCATTTTGTAATGTAAGTTAAATTTTATAACTTTTGACAACCTTCCTGTCGCCTAATTTGTTGCCTCTGTTTCGAGGAATTTTCATTTAAGGTATAAATTTTATGTTTGATGTTAACATAAAGACAGGAGGAAAATTTTTCACCAATTTTATGACGTAATATTGGTCCTCAAACAGTATATAGTAACGTTTATCCATGCACGTAGAATCAACCTTGAACGCAATATTAAAGTTTAGAATTAATTAATTAACTCTAAAAAGACCTGAATATTGATTTGCCTATAAGAAATTGCGAGTCTTTTTGAATGAACACTTTAAAATGTATTGTTTTCCAGAAAGTCTTATCCATGGCTTTAATTTTCTGACTTTTATTTATCAGCAAATTGTGATTTGAAAAAGGACACGACGCATTGAATACGTTCTTATTATCTGAAGATAAAATTGAGACGACCAGTGGACCCAGCAGCTTTTTTGTGAATTTAAAATTTTTTTTAGGGCTATTAAAACCCCATTTGAAATTTCTTAATTTTAGACAAGGTTCTTATGATCTGAGAATCAAATTAAATGATCAGTTGCCTCATTAGCTTTTTTTTAGCTATTTTAAGACTTTCCTGGGCTCTTGGGCTATTACAACACCTTGATGTTTCGCAATGTTTAGACGACGTTCTTATGATCTGAAAATAAGAGTGAGACGACCAGTAAGCTCAGCAGTATTGTTTACTCAATTGGAAGACTTTCTTGGGCTAATAAAACACCACTGAAAGTTTTACGATGTTTAGACGACGCTCTTATGATCCGAGCATAAAAGTGAGACGACCAGTGGGCTCAGCAGGATATTTACCCACTCTAAGACTTGCTTGTTCTATTAAAACCTCACTTGACTTTTCCATTTTTTAGACGATGTTCTAATGATATCAGGACAAAAATGAAACAACCTGTGGTCTCAGCAGTATTTTTTTTTACCTATTTTAAGGCTTTTTTTGGGCTATTAAAACATCATTTAAAGTTTTCCGATGTTTAGAAGATGTTTTTATTATACAAAAATCAAATTGAAACTTCCAGTAGGCTCAGGAGCATTTTTAAACTCATTTTCAGACATTTTGTACTATTAAAATCCCATTTGAAGTTTTACGATGTTTAGACCAAGTTCTAATGATCTGAAGAAAAAAGTAAGACGACCAGTGGTTTTAAACTGGCTTATCAGTATTTTTTAACAGTTTTAAGAACCAAAAAGTGAAACCAAACCAGTTTAAACCAGTTTAAAACCAAAACCAAACTGAAACCAGTTTAAAACCAAAACCAAACTGAAACCAGTTTAAAACCAAAAGTGAAGCTTCACGATGCTAAAAGAAAGTTCTTATGATCTAAAGATGAAAGTGAGACAACCAGTGGGCTCAGTAGTATTTTTTATCCATTTTAAGACTTGTTTGTACTATTAAATCCCTACCTGAAGTTTCGCAATGTTTAGATGACGTTCTTATTATCCTGCCATTCGTCGATTACGATTTGCAGCTTTTTCAAGTACGTTATCACAAGGAATTATAAACAATATTTCTTTTACAGCTTTATTAATTTACTTTAATAAGTAAGGTTTAATGGCTCATGTAAATATCTTAATTCAGATGAAAGTGAATACGTAACATGATGCCTTTTTTAATCATCGAAGAAACGAGCCTCTTTCGAGTAAACACAGAGATGTTTCTTGAATTCATCAACTTTGCTTTTCACGCCAGTAACTTCAGCATCAACACGATTAACTCCTGTGTTTAAATTTGTATGTCCAAATTCCACTTTGAACTACGGCATTCCAAAGTTATTAATCTACCATCAACTGACTCCAAAACCTTCTTATTATCTTGTAAATTTTTTAATATCTGAGTGAAATTATCAGCCAAAGATTTTACAGATAAATCATCATTAGCTTTTGGAAAACACTAAATTCAAACCACTTGATGCATCCGAAATATGAAACAACAAACGGTCTGATGGGCTTAATCTCTTAATACATTATCATTTCTTTTCTGCGTTTGGTCAACGTTCAGAGGCGTCATTTGGGCCAAATCTTGGGGTGGGCATGGGGCATTTGACAGAACTTGAGACTTTTATTATGAATCTAACCTACTTTCAAAGTTTACAATGATTAATAGCAAATAGCGTAATTACCCCAAGGGTCTTCAAGCAATTACGCTCTTTGGCTAATAGGCCTGCAGTTAGTTCAAATCATTTGAACAGAACGGATTATGTTGGACATAATGGATAATGATGGCCAGAAAATGGCCCTTTGTGGTGGAAGCTTGGGCCCCCCTGGAAAATCTGGGGTGATCATTTGCCCACCCCTGACCCTCCCAAATGGCGCCTCTGTCAATATTCCTATTACTTGAACAATTGTTTAGGGTCATAAAACTATTGATAATAGATGCATTTTGACTTTTTATAACGGTGAGTTTTTGGTAGTTTTGCAAGAAAGAAAAGATGTTCAAAAGTCGAAATGCATCTATTAACAATAGTTTCATGAGCCTAAACAATTGTTCAGGTAATAGGAACATTGACCCTGCTTCTTTCTTTTGCCCATATTTATGTAAAAATATACTAGACAATCTTACCAGAAAAAATTATCAGATTATTATCCATGCCAGTTCCAACATTCAATGCATTAGTCCCCAATCAAGGGCACAGCTAACACCGCTAATTAGCAAAAAGATAAATCCAAGAACTCAGAAACTAGAGGCCAAGAAAACCAAGTATAATCGCATCAGAAACTATAGGCCAAAACAACCAAGTTTGATCACATCAAAAGAATATCCATAATAATAACTCTTAATTAAGGGACACAAACAAGCTATTGATCATTTTCTATTTCCCTTCTTCATTCAGTTCTTTTTCCCTACCTCACATTTCCATGCAAATGACAAAACATAGGGAAGTTACTAATCTTGAACACTATAATTCATTTCATCACACTTTACGTAGGTACCCGGATTATGCTATTGCTAGTTCAAAGTCAAATTCATATAGTATTACCAGTCAAACTAGTTCAATTCAAAGCAAAATATCTAATAAATTATCATCCTCTAACACTAAATGATGTTTATGAGAGGGCTATTTAAACCTTTGCTTACCAAGAAGGATTTGTAGATACTCCGAATTGACGACCAAATTTATAAAGAACTATGTCCAATCCAGACATAGTAATCTGATTATGCAAGTTAGACTATAACAAGAAACCAGTTTTTCTCACTGATAGCTTTGAGCATACAAATAGGTGTTCACGGAATGAATGCTATTTCAGAACTGATTACTAATCTTGAACACCAGTGCTGTCACTTACTTGAAGTACTACTTAAGTAAAATTTTCCGTTACTTGTACTTGTGCTTAAGTGAAAACTCTAGGGTGTACTTATTACTTGGTACTTAAGTAAGATTACGAAATACTTATTACATAAGATACTGTTAAAGTACTAGTTTTTCAAATACTTTGCTTTTGACACGAAAATTTTGTTTGTGTGTACTTTGGCAATGTACAAGAAAACATCACCTTTAGATTTAGAGTAAACTCAGATATAGCTCCATGCCCTATTTTTGGATGTGAAATAAGGTATTTGTTTTTGACGAAAAAAAAAATATAGTATGATCAACACTTGGTTTAATTATGTTTAAAAGTTATATAATAGAAAAATTGAAATTATTTCACAGTTCACTGGTCAACGGTAAGCTAAAATCCCTTGTTTTGTGTTAAATGTTGCTTACTGTAGTCCATTTGGGCTTATATTTCTGATATTAGTGTTTAAGTTTTGTCCTCTGGTCAGCTGGACCGGATTTCTACCATTTCATCATCTTCACTGGTCAACAGTAAGCTAAAATACCTTGTTTTGTTCTAAATTTTGCTTACTGTAGTCCTTTTATGCTTATATTTCTGATATTAGTGTTTAAGTTTTGTCCTCTGGTCAACTGGACCAGATTTCTACCATTTCATCATCTTCAGGACCATATTGTTGCTAAGACTACTGAAGCTACGAATCTTTTCCCATCTAAATGGTGTCTGCAATAAACAAGTCTAGGGAATTCTAGTTGGATCCAATGCAGTGGTATTTTGTCAAATTCATTCCAGCAAATTCAGGAGTTCAGACGAATCTGACTTCAGATTTGTCACTCCATTCATAAGTTATAGCCCCTACTAAATTAAATGAAAACTCAACTTTCTTAAAACTTGAAACCCTCTCCCCTTCGCCCTATTTGAGATAAGGTGTGTGATACCAGAACTTGATATGAGCCCTGATCTTAGGCATCTTTGATCTAGTTGTGTTGCGAGAGCAACACTTTGGTTTTGTCCTGCTTTCTTTTTTTGTCCTATGCCGCCGATGTTGGTTTATTCCTGGATACTGGTAAGGGTCTAACCTGTGCAGTTCTTAGGGAAAGTTTGAACCTTAGGCCGGATAGATGAATATGGCATTACATTTTGGAAAGCTCCGCAGAACTCTTACCTGGGGCCAAAAAGGATGGTTTTTCCTTGTCCACGAGCCAGAGCCTATGGTGAGCGAAGTGAAGTGGAGTTATGTAGCCTATGTCAGAGAGGAATATCTGAAGTTACAGCCAAGCTTTCGTTTCATCAAACGATGTTTCTGCTTTCAAGTGGAAAGCTCCATTCTAGCAGGCAAGCAGGCAGGCACCACTTTTAAATTGAAGACGGACTAAAATCTATAAGTGTTAAATATATGCGGCAGTTACCCAGACCCACAGCCAATATATCTTCTTTTAGTGATAAGTAGAAAAATTTACATAAGTAAAAAAGCGGCATTTTCCCACGGATCCGAAAGTGCTGCCGTGATTTTTCATGATTTTCGCTGGGTTTTTCATTTGTTTTTTCGGACTTGGGATTGAGGTAGAGAAGTGTTATCAGATATACCTCTTAAAATTCAAAAGTTCTGTCATTACTAAAGAAATTGGAGCTTATTCTTTGCTCCTTTCTAAGTGTTGACGTTAGAAAGTGGGCCTAAGGCAAAAAAATCAACTTTTGAACTAAGACAGATAGAATTTTTTTTTCGACGGCAATCGATAAATCTTGATGAGCTGATCAAAATAAATGTCATCCATTTTCTTATACAAAAAATCCTTCATGAGATATACTAGTTTGAAAGTTTCAAGGGGTTGACAACTTCAGTAGTAGGGTACACACTGAAACCAAAAATAACCCGATACCAATTGAGAGACATGTAGGGGACTTTTAAGGAAAGGTCAGCTGTTAGCTCATAATCATCTTCAGCAGTGAAAGGTTTGCAAATTTTGCTACTTGGTGTACCTAAGATTTGTTTCCAGTGTATTTGATGATAAGACAGAGTTGGTTCCAGTGGTAAGACATGTAGGGGACTTGTAAGTAATAATCGTCTGTTAGGCTACAATCATCTTTAGTAAAGAGGGGTTTGTAACTTTTACTAGTTGGTGTAGCCTACCCATACTTACTGTAACCTATTGTAAGGACCAGATGCATCGGATGCATTTTCAGTTCTTTCTGCTTTTGGTCAATTTTCCTATTACCTGAACAATTGTCTAGGGTCATGAAGATATTGTCAATAGATGCATTTTGACTTTTTGAACGTCTTTTCTCTTTTGCAAAATTACTGCAAACTCACAGTTATGGAGTTATTATATATTTGCGCATTAGGGGTAGGGGTAAAGCATAGCATATATTAAATACAGCAATGGTTAGTTTATGTATTTAATATATGCTATGCTTTACCCCCACCCCCCTGATGTGCAGATAAATAGCCCAAATTTGTTTCTAAACTATAACAGATTCGCAATTTCAAATATCCAATCAATGAAAATGGAAATGATTGCAATTCTATATGTGTAAATACAGGATATTTGGGCCGGAATAACTCTATAACGGTGAGTTTGCGGTAGTTTTGCTAGAGAGAAAAGATGTTCAAAAAGTCAAAATACATCTATTAACAATAGTTTTATGACCCTAAACAATTGTTGAGGTAATAAGAACATTGACCCTGCTTTTTTCTTTTGCCCATATTTATGTAGAAATATACTAAATAATCTTACTAGAAATACTAGATTATTATCCATGCCAGTTCCTACATTCAATGTATTTGTCCCCAATTAAGGGCACAGGTAACACCGCTATTTAGCAAAAAGATAAATCCAGGAACTCAGAAACTAGAGGTCAAGAAAACCAAGTATAATCGCATCAGAAACTATAGGCCAAAACAACCAAGTTTGATCACATCAAAGAATATTCATAATAATAACTCTTAATATACTAATCCGATTATGCAAGTTGAACTATAACAAGAAACTAGTTTTTCTCACTGATAACTTTGAGCTTACAGATAGGTATTCACGGAATGAATGCTATTTCAGAACTGATTACCAATCTTGAACACTATAATTTATTTCATCGAAATTTTCACGTAGGTACTCGGATTATCCTGTTATTCGCTCAAAGTCAAATTCAATTAGTATTACCAGTCAAACTAGTTCAATTCAAAGTAAAATATCCTTGTTATGCAATCTTAGAGTAAATTCTTTTCTTATTGGATTGCCCTTTTTTTAAATTAGACATTTCATAGGCTCTTTCTGAAACAATTCCTGAAGTTTTTGTGATTTTCTCAGGGCTCTTGAAATTCAATAAAAATTTTATAGCCCTTAGATTATAGTAAGATTAACTTTCATCAACTTTCCCCTGTGCATCCAGAAACACCTTAATGGCGCGATGGCTGTACCCGGTCCAACCATTATAATTGGTACTGTTGGATTTTATGGTAAGTGGAATTAAGGCTCACTAAAATGTTTATTGAACTAAAAAAAATTATGTTCTACAGACTTATTGCTCCAGTCAGTTAACAGTAAGCATTGTTTCTATTCGGTGTTTTAAGCGGCATTAACATTAAGTACGTAATTTTCTAAGCTAAATGTTACACCTTTCATCTTTATACAAGTTCTTTTGCTCTAGGTTACCATAAAAATCTATTAAATCATCCCAATCACCGACTAAATCATCACAGATTAACTCTCCAAAAATATAAATGTGGAATAGAAACAAAGATTGAAGCAACAATAAAGCATGATAGGTTTTCAAGGCAAAGTTTATAAAATTTCATTTTTTAGAGTTTCGGCTACTATTTGGCCGGGTTGCCTCTAACTTACAGTTCTTTACCGCGAACTGTTTGATATTGTATCGTTTTAAAACTCGATGTTTCTTTAGAGCTTCTGCTTTCTCACCTTGCTTATATCTCATTTTGGTGCTCAATTTGAGAACGTTCATTCATCAAGCTTATGCACAAAACATAGTTTTATTTCAAATAGAATGACTTTCGATTTAATTTAGTTAAATTTCATTTTTTCATTAAAAAAGACACTAGAACTTTTAATTTCCGTTCGCGTGAGCCTTCTCATTACATTTTAGGAACACTGGGTCGTTACGATCACGACAGGAAAGAAAACAAATAAAGACGCATCCCTGATCTTTCTTCTTGCAAAAAGTTAAAAATTCCAAATTTTTGCAGACAGGAGTTTGAAATCTCTACAGTAAGGGGGTCTAATTAACTGAATTTGATGGTGTAATTTTCACTAAATAATACAAGACCTTAGAGAATATCGCCCCCTTTTTAAAAAAATTAAGGCGAAATGTTCAGGCTCTTAAATTTTGATCGGGAAGGCTAAAATTGATGAAACTTGTATATTTAAGATCGGCATAAAAATTCGATTCTTTTGATTTATCAAAATTCCGTTTTTAGATTCGTTTTGCATCGAATTTCAAGAGCCCTGAGAAAATCACAAAAACTTTACGAATTGTTTCAGAAACAGCCTATGAAATGTCTAATTTAAAAAAAAGGCTATCCAATAAGAAAAGAATTTTCTCTAAAATTACATAACAAGGATATTTGGGATATTTTACTTTGAATTGCACTAGTTTGACTGGTAATACTACTTGAATTTGACTTTGAACGAATAACAGGATAATCCGGGTACCTACGTAAAAACTTAGATGAAATAAATTATAGTATTCAAGATTATTAATCAGTTCTGAAATAGCATTCATTCCGTGAACACCTATCTGTAAGCTCAAAGTTATCAGTGAGAAAAACCGGTTTCTTGTTATAGTTTAACTTGCATAATCGGATTAGTATATTAAGAGTTATTATTATGGATATTCTTTTGATGTGATCAAACTTGGTTGTTTTGGCCTATAGTTTCTGATGCGATTATACTTGGTTTTCTTGACCTGTAGTTTCTGAGTTCCTGGATTTATCTTTTTGCTAAATAGCGGTGTTAGCTGTGCCCTTGATTGGGGACTAATGCATTGAATGTAGGAACTGGCATGGATAATAATCTGATACTTTTTTCTGGTAAGATTGTTTAGTATATTTTTACATAAATATGGGCAAAAGAAAAAAAAACAGGGACAATGAATGAATGAATGACTGTAGTTAAAGCTATTGTTCAGGCCGTATACATACATATATAACAACAAACAAACTAAATTATGTAACAATCGACTTTCGAATTACAAGACCCTTCCGGACAAAATTTGCCACTGCTAATATATTTATTTTCGACGTCGACTTCAAAGTTCCAAGAAGGGGCTCACGACCACCCACTCTAAGAAAGTTCCCATTAGCTCATTTAGCCCCTGACACCTGAAAAGAAAATGGTCTAGCCCATCAAGATCACCGCAAATTGGGCAAGTATACCGCATTTCCGGGTGACACCTATTTTTCCAAACACTGTAAAGAGGGAGACAGTTTGCTCGCACCTGCATCCAAGACCTCAGGGATTCTTTTGGAATCCCTAATTTAAAATATAACTCTTCACCATAATTTTCTTTAACCTTATAATAAGAACTTAAGCTTTCCGACTGGCTAAGGTCGTTCCACCATTTCTGAATTTTCTTGGTCTTCCAGCCTTGTTTGGATCACTGACAGAAAGGCTTTTTGATCTGAGATTGGGCCATTTCGTCTATTCTATGCATATGATAGACCTATGCTGTCCAGTAGTTTTTTGACATGAAAGGACCTTGACGATTTTTGTCCCAGGGTAAGTAATTCATCATACGCTGCTCTGATGAGTCTTGAGGAGGGACATTGCAGTATTTTCAGCCAAAACTTAATTAATTGGATTGGTCTATGTTTTCTCATGGAGAAAAGTCCCAAATCTCCCTTGATGAAAAGTGTGTGAGTTTTGCCGTGCAGACCTAGCATTCGTTTATAATATTGTAGCTGTAGAGTTTCTAATGAATTTGCCACTTCTAGGCCCCATACTTCCCCTCCTACGTGGAGGATTTGGCTTATTTTTGAGTTGAACACGTTTTTGTGCATCTTTAAGTCACCTATTCCCGTCAAATTGATGTTCCTGAACAGAGCTGCCATTGCTGCTTTTCCTCGATTTGCCATATTTGAAATATGATTGTTCCATCTTCCGTTCGATGTTAGATGGAATCCTAAATATATTGCCTGAGACACATACTTCACAGCTTCACCATTCAAATTAAAACTTTCTTCATCTTTATTTCCTGTTGATTGTCTACGGCAAAAAATCATCACCTCTGTCTTTTTTGTGTTAATTTCCAGTTTCTTTTCCTCTAAATATTCAGCTGTTAAACCTAACAGAGTTTGTAGCTCCGAATTAGATCTGGCGAACAAGGCAATATCATTGGCAAATAATAGTAATGATAATACTTTATTTCCAAGGTGTACAATTGGCGCCCACCTTTTTTCAAGGTTTCGGCAAGATCATTTATAAAAATAGCAAAAAGTTTCGATACTAGGTAGGGTTCTACCCTGTTTCACACCTTTTACATTAAAAAAATAACACTAGATGTACCGCTTCCTGCTATCTTTACCACATTTCTGGTCAAACAATACATCGAGAGAAGAACCCTTAAAAAGGGTGACGGAATTCTTGTTCCTAAAAGCGTTCTAAACATAATTATACGGTCAACATTGTCAAATGCTCTACTTAAATCAAGAAAAGCCATGTACAACTTTCCGTTTCCCTTGCAATACTTACTAATCAATGCATTTAGAAATAACATTCGATCAGATGGTGAGTATCCTTTACGAAAACCGGCTTACTCTTCTCTCTGAATTTGCCTCTCATCCAGCCATAATTCTAGCCTTTTGTTTAAGATTTTGTCCAAAATGTTTCAAAGACATTTTCGTAAGCTGATTGGTCGGTAATTCTCGTACAAACTTGTATCACCTTTCTTAAATAAGGGGATAACTATAGATATCTTCCAAGGATTAGACCACTTTTTTTATTCAAAGCCTTTGATGGAATTCCGTTTGGTCCTGGCGCAGACCCACCTCTAGTTTGTTTTATGGCATCTTCTACTTCTTCCCGCTGGATTTGGCGGCATAGGTGATAATCTTCTTCCAGTAAGGGGTATTCAGTGTGGTCACAAGAGGGGATTCCGACTTCTTCTGCCAGTTTTTCGAAATCGGGTGGGGGCTGTTGTGTGCCAGATGCTGTACCTGCTTCTAGTTTCTCAAAGAAGGGGGGCCACTCGTCTTCCAGTGGAATTCATTTGGGAGCAGTCATTTTTTTTTATGAAACTCTTTTCCGGAATTCCCGGAAATCATTTGTCTTATAGAAATGCACAAGTTCATTTTGTTCCCTCCATCGAAACTCTAGTTTCTTCAATTTTATCATTATTTTATATTCTTTTCTTTTACTTTTATACTGTCGGAGCAATTCCAGTTTCTCAGTTTTCTTTTTGGATTTTTTAACATATTCTAGCATATGATTTAATTCTTCTTTTTTCCGTTCACATTCATTGTCAAAGAGCGTGCTTTTTTGTTTCCCCTTTTTTTCATTTTTTCAAGTAAAGGACTCTGTATCAGCTCGGCAAAGTTTGAAGAAACTTCATTTACATTCCCCTATTTTCCTCAATCTCACATGCTAGAGCATTCAACTGTTGAACCATCGGCTTCGAGCAAAAATAATCTTTTATTCGGGTTACATTTTTCTCCCCACTCCCATTGTATTCTTGATCTTACCAAGCCAGTGCTACTCATTCCTGTCCCAAATGTCTGATACTTTAGTTTTTCTCTTTTCCGCTGATTTTTACTAATATTTGTCGACTGAAAATAAAAAATTAATGGAAAATGGTCAAAACCAGCAAAATCCACTACCTCAAGGTTTGGGGAAATAGGTGCAAGCCTACTGTCCACCAAAACATAAAAAATGACACTAAAATTCATTCCGGAAATGCAAGTAAACTCACCGCGTCCCGCATCATTTCCAAACCTATCATTTCCAACGACTAGACCAAATTCTCTGCAAATGCCCAATAACCTCCTTCCCCATTGGTTAACTTTTCTTTTCACATCTTGGCTCCTCCTTGGAATTTTGTAGCTCTCTGGCTTTGACAGTGACGTCAAATCAGTTCCTGAAAGAGAAACAAGGGGGATTTCTGGTTCTTCTGACGTATAAACATTTAAATCACCCATCAAAACAAAAACTCTTCACTATATTTTCTCTGTAAATATTCCAACTCATTTTCAATCAAAGTCTACGTATCTTCTTTCATATAACTACTATTTTGTGGAGCAACATTTATGCAACCCAGGACAATTTTCGATCCATCATGACACTTAAGGTTTAACCAAACAATGTTCTCAGATTTACTTTTTATTCTATGACAAACTTCGAAACTCTGCTTTTTCACAAAAACCACGACTCCGCCGTAAAAACGTGCATTACGGGAAATTTGCCGGTCAGCACGGAAAACTGTGCAATCTTTAACCGACAGATCCTCCGAAGGGGGGGACCATGTCTCAATTAAACATGTTACATTACATTTCAGAAAAGACTCATTTAGACACTGTTGTTTTTTACTCATTAGGTCTTGGACGTTCCATGCCATAAACTGAATTTTTTGTACACGGCCTACTTCCTATTCCTCGAAATTGAAAGGGCTCCTTCGTCTATTTCTGAGTGAGCGGCGTGGGGGTTCTCGACCAAGGTCTTGATTTGGTGGATCATGAGTTACGTTCCGACAATCCTGCCTGTGACAATCTTCGGGGCTGATCATCTCTTCTAAACCTCGTTTACTCGTGGCTCCGCTCACTCTGGGTATCTTACCGTCTGCCTGGCTAATAGCCTGGTCGTGTGTGAGACTACCGCTACGAATATCCAAGTTTACCTCTGATATTTGATCCCCACCTTCGCTTTCCATTTCGGCGTTAGATCCAGTGTATTCTTACACTTGAGACCGCAATAGTTCTTTTGCTTTATTTCTTCCATTATTTCTAATTTTTCCTGATCCATGTTTATACGTGAACAATTCACCGTCTACAAATAAATGAGGGCCCCTGAATTTCACCTCACGGTCTTCTTTGATTGCTTTCTGCAAAAGTGGTTTTAGAGCGTTGCGAGCAATTCTTAAGACCCGTGTATAATCTGGACCTAAGGACCGCATACCGCAGCTCTGGAAGTGAACTGAGTTTCGCAAAATCAAATCACGCAAATATTTGGCTGTGAACTTCACTAAAACTGGACGGATTTCTCCTTGTTTTTTAGTGTTCAAGAGGAATGCGTCATTTATGTCCCATCTCCTGATCTCAATTTGTGGCAAACAGCCGGAAATGACCTCACTGATTTCCTCCGCAAGTGATCCCCTAGGTGGGTTTAGGGGTTTAAAGCTATAAAAAATCAGGTTTGACTGTTTTGCTTCTTTTTCTAACCACTCTCCGTGCCACTGCGATTCGTCTATCTTTTCTTTTATTTTCTGGATGTCCTCCGTGGTTTTCGATTGCGACGCCTCATTTTTCTTTATTTGAGAGGATATGGTTTGCAGTTCTTCCGCTATCGACGCGAGCTTAGAAAGGCTCCCAAGCTGGTTTTCTATATTTTCCAGACGCTCTAAAATATCCAGATTTGTTTCCTGTTGAACAGACATTTTCGTTATTTAAAATTAATTTAAATTTACTTAAAGGATTTTGCCTCCTTGATCCCAAAATTATGCTTTTTTGGACAGATTTATGCTACGCTTCTATATTTTCCCAGGTCTTTCGAAAAAGTTGATCAGTTAAGACAAGTCGAATTCTGTCCTATCTTAATAAAGGTTCTGAATGGAATAAAATCTGATAATAATGGCCTAATAATTTATTTTTAGCCCGTTAAGGGAACAAAAGCGGGGTATAAACAAAGGAGTCAAAGAAAAAGGTAAAATAGAATAGAAAATAAGTAAAAAGGCTTTTTTTTATGTCCAGGAGAAGGATCTTGGTTCACAATTTGGTTCACGTTTTTCGTCTTTTTTTGCAAGTCGTCTTTCTTCTCGAAGCGGTTGGTGGCCTTTGAAAAACATAGTGTCTTACGTCATCATCAAACTTTTACTTCAGATACATTACAAAAAAGAAGGAAAAAATGCGTTTCATATTCAATGATCTTCTTCATCTTCACTTTCGGATTCGACCTCTTGACCAGGGGGTGGGGTGGCTAAGTAGAGGTTCTGGGAATTGTAGAGCTTGATCTGATTGTCTGTAGGGACATATTTGTAGCAAACTGTATCTTTTGTTCTTAGTCGTGATTTTGTGACCAGCACGGCTTCAATACTTTCTTTCTTCAACCTATTTCGCATTTTTGTCTTGACATCACTGATCCAAGAAAAATTCTTTCTGAGTATGTGTTCGAATGCGGTAGGGAGAGCACCCTCTCGGACAGTTCTGCCAGATCTGGAAAAACTCTTTCGTCGGTAAAGTTTCTCTTTTCTCGTATTTTCCTCCACATCAAGTCTGTAGTAATTTTGCTCATATCTATCTTTCCGGAGTCACTAAAAGCATATGGCAGCTTGCGCCACTGGGAGTCAATATCTATGAGTTTTGGTATGAGACTTGGGAATCGGTTCACTACGACACCTAGTGACCTAGTGATTTTGGTAGATTAGAAAACAATATCTGATCAGCGCAAGCTTTTCACAAAATCTTTTGGAGTTTCGGCGATAGTTTGGTGTCTAGTTGGTGTGTAATAGCTATCAACTAGTTCTTAAACCATGAACCATTGCCTGTGGTTGAAAGGGCTAGGCCTAATCGCACAGCAAAATTCTCTCGCCGTTCACCACCAACAACAACAACATGAAACCCCTCTAAATCTCAAAATTTAATCAAACAATCATCTTTACCAATCCAATCCAACAAATCACAACATGTCTTTAAATTCCAATATTTTGCGTGCCCTTTTCTTTGCCATTGACCATAGACCACAGGATCAGAGCAAAAAAAATACCAGATGGTTCGTAGTCTGTCTCTGTGCCGAAAATTTTACTTTAGTTTGGTGAAAAAATTCGATAAACCATCTTTGGTGTTCGTTTTATTGATGTGACGTTATGAGTTGTTCTACATCGTCTTAGATTATGCTACAATTAAGGAGATCTTAAGGAGGATTATGCTTGGATGATTTTGCTTCCTAATTATGCTACGTTCCGCATAATTATGCTAGATTTGGCAACACTGCTCAGATAACTGATAATGTAATGTTCCTATTACCTGAACAATTATTTAGGATTATGAAACTATTGTTAATAGATGCATTTGGACTTTTTGAACATCTTTTCTCTCTTGCAAAACTACTGCAAACTCACCGTTATGGAGTTATTCCGGCCCAAATATCATGTATTTACATATATAGAATTGCATTCATTTCTGTTTTCGTTGATCGTATATTTGAAATTGCGAATCTGTAATAGTTTAGAATAATATTTGGGCTATATATTTGCACATCAGGTGGGTTTGGCTAAAGCATAGCATATATTAAATACATAAACTAACCATTGCTGTATTTAATATATACTATGCTTTATCCCCCCCCCCCTAATGTGCAAATATATAATAACTCCATAACGGTGAGTTTGCGGTAATTTTGCAAGAGAGAAAAGATGTTCAAAAAGTCAAAATGCATCTATTGACAATAGTTTCATGACCCTAGACAATTGTTCAGGTAATAGGAACATTGACGAAAAGCAGAAAAGAAATGAAAATGCATCCGATCCTTACATATGGATCCGATGCATCCGATCCTTACGATAGGCTACAGTGAGTATGGGTAGGCTACACCAACTAAAAAAGTTACAAGCCCCTCTTTACTAAAGATGATTGTAGCCTAACAGACGATTATTACTTACAAGTCCCCTACATATCTTACCACTGGAACCAACTCTGTCTTAACATCAAAAACACTGGAAACAAATAATAGGTACACCAAGTAGCAAAATTTGCAAACCCCTCACTGCCGAAGATGATTATGAGCTGACAAATGACCTTTCCTTACAATTCCTCCACATGTCTCACAATTGGTATCGGCTTATTTTTGGTTTCAGTGTGTACCCTACTACTGAAGTTGTCAACCCCTTCAAGCTTTCAAACTAGTATATCTCATTGAGGAATTTTTGTATCAAAAAATCGATGACATATACTTTGATCAGCTCATCAAGAGTTATCGATTGCCGTCGAAAAAAAAAAATTATATCTGTCTTAGTTCAAAAGTTGATAATTTTGCCGTGGGCCAACTTGCTAACGTCAGCACTGAGAAAAGAGCAAAGAATAAGCTCCAATTTCTTTAGCAATGACAGAACTTTTAAAGTTTAAGAGGTATATCTGATAAAATGTTTCTACCTCAATCCCAAGTTCGAAAAAACAAATGATAAACCCAACGAGAATCACGGCAGCACTCTCGGACCCGTGGGAAAATGCCGCTGTTTTGCTTCTGTAAATTTTTCTATCTATCACTCAAAGAAGGTCTACTGGCTCTGGGGCCGGGTAACTGCCGCATATATTTTTAAAATTTATAGATTTTAGTCCATCTTCAATTTGAAAATTGTGCCTGCCTGCTTGCCAGCTAGAACGGAGCTTTCCACTCGAAAGCAGAAACACCGTTTGATGAAACGAAAGCTTGGCTGCATAACTTCAGATACTCCTCTCTGACATAGGCTACATAACTCCATTTCATTTTGCGCACCATAGGCTCTGGCTCGTGGAAAAGTAAAACCATCCTTTTTGGCCCCAGGCAAGAGTTCTGCGGAGCTTTCCAAAATGTAATGCCATATTCATCAATCTAAGGTCCACACTTTCCGTAAAAACCGCACATGTTAGACCCTTACCAGTTTCCAGGAACAAGCCGACATCGGCGGCATAGGAAAAAAAACGGGACAAAACCAAAGTGCTGCTCTCGCAACACAACTAGATCAAATATGCCTAAGATCAGGGCTCATATCAAGTTCTGGTATCACAAACCTTATCTCAAATTCGAAGGGGAGAGGGTTTCAAGTTTTAAGAAAGTTGAATTTTCCTTTAATTTAGTAGGGGCTTTAACTTATGAATGGAGTGACAAATCTGATGTCAGATTCGTATGAACACCTGAATTTGCTGGAATGAATTTGACAAAATACCGATCTAAAAGCTCAGGATAGGAAATTGTAAAACTGTTGGATATATTGACTTTAGACCCAATAATAGTTTCATCTGGGGAAAATGAAATTTTGAGCTCCAAGAGGCCAAACATTTCACAGCAATCAAAATTAAAAAAAAATATTCCTAACAACATCAGTTTGGCGAGAAAAATTGCCATTTGTACCTGATTTGATTATTATTTCAAATGCTCTCAGAGTTGCATGGCTATAAAGGAAAGTAATTGGTATAAACTTAAAGAACCAGAATCACCCACAATAATGACGTCAGTTTGACTGTAACGTTAATTTTCTTTTTCGGTTTTGTTAAATGAAACCCAAAAATACTACCGAGTTTTTTTTTTTTTTTTCTTTTTAATCTAAATATGAAGTGCATTTCGAATTTCAGGGAAGAACATTTTTACTTTTATTTTGTTCAATGGAAACATGAAAAAAAGATATTGTCTAAGCTTTTCTTGATGAAGCGAGTGCTCACTGGCAAATAAGCCTCTCGTTTGGGTAAAATCTTATCTATTCAATCGATTCTGTACAATCTCTTTGAATTTTTCTGATCGAAGGCGTGATGAATTATTTTGCCAAAACATTCCAGGCTTTCCGTTTTAAAATTTATGGCTCAAATCGCTTGAAGAGTCGAACGACTTTATGTTTCACCACCAGTATTTCCTAGTGGTTTAACGTTTCAAGGAGTTTGTTGAGAAAACTTGGACAGCAAAGGCTTTTCACTTGTTTTCTAAGATGAAAGTTATACGACCAGTGGGCTCAGCAGCATTTTTTTAACCCATTTTAAGACTTTTTGGGCTATTAAAACCCACTTGAAGTTTTGCAATGGTTAGACAGTGTTCTTATGATCTGACGATAAAAGTGAGACGACTAACGGGCTTTACAGTGTTTTTTTTAATCCGTTTTGAGGCTTTATTGAGCTATTCAAACCCCACTTGAAGTTTAGCGATGAAGACAACATTTTATGATAGAAGGATAAAAGTGACACGACCAGTGGTCGCAGAAGGATTTTTTACCCATTTTAAGACTTGTTTATACTGCTAAGACCCCTCTTGAAGTTTGGCAAGGTTTAGACGACGTTCTTATGATTTATTAATAAAATTTAGATAACCACTGGGCTCAGCGAAATTTTGCGCCCATTTTAAGACTTGTTTGTACTATTAAAACTCCACTTGAGCAGCTTATCTTGAAAAGAAATAAAAAAAAAATAGATAAAGGTATGATTTAAACGTTACTAAAAGAAAAAGTAAAGATAAAATTAATTACTTAGATATTCATGTCGAACTATCCACCAAATATTAAATTATTACATTTTATCGGTAGTATAGGAAAAATGGACTATAATTAAACTCTTGTTACTCAAGACCTGTTTTGATTTTAAAGGTCAGGATGAGAAATTGTAAAAACGTCGGAAATATTGATAGTAAAATATTAATGGCTTGTATACATATTTTAACTAGGATGAAAGTGAATATGTATTATTATGCCCTTATTTTATCTTTTTAAATAATTTAATCATTCCTTTTGGAGAAAATTAAGTTTTGAGCCCCAAAAGGCAAACCATTCTCATTAATGAAAATCTTATAAATTATTCCTAACAAAAACAGTTTAGCGAGTAAAAATAACCATTTATTGTCGATTTTAATATTATTTCAAGTGCTCTCAATATTGCAAAGCTATAATGGAAACAAATCTGTAGAAATTTAATTTCTACAATTTTAACATTTTTGTTTTTATTTTGTTCTTTGAAAACATGTGAAAAAGGTGTGTTCTAAGCTTTTTTGGGGGAACGACTCCCCTTCACTCGTTTGCTTTTTGTTTGAGTAAAATCTTATCCATTAATTGATACTGTTCAATCTTTTCGTATTTTTCTGATTGAAGACATGATTAATCATTTGCCTAAAAATTTCTTGCTTTCCCTGTTTGAAAATTTAGGCTCAAATCGCTTCAACTGTCGAACAATTTTCTTGACTCTATTTATAAGAAAAACTAAACTTAAAATGTTACACCACCAGTATTTCCAAGTGATTCAACGTGTTATGGAGTTTATTGATCAAACGTGGACATCAAACGCTTTTCACTTATTTTCAAGAAAAGAGTATGTCAAAAAGTGAGTTCAGCAGCATTTTAAAACTATTTTAAGACTATTCTGTACTATTGAGCCCCTGTCTGGACCACTAATGGTCCATACAACAAGGCTTAATGAACGATTCTGAGAATTAACGAATTTAACGCTTCCGAGAGTTGCTAGTCGTAAAAAACTATGCATTGAAGGAAAAAGAATCTTGGATTACATCTTGGATACAAATGACACAACGATATACAAAACACACACAGGGCTCAGAGAAGCCCTTGGAATAAAGAGAAAATCATCGGCTGAAAATTAGAAAATTATTTGCTCTTTGCTCAGTACCATGTGCTACTTTTCCTTCCTGAAATTTCCTTCTTTTATTAGTGGAACTCAAAGCCTTGACGTCGCTTTAGTTTCGAACACCAGCATTAATTTCCACCAAAAAACTCTTGCTATTTTTATTTTAACTTACCGAGGACAGTTGTATATGAGTTATTTTTCGTAGGCCTTTTATATGGGATATTTGCAAGTGGCTTATGTTCAACCAAGCAAGAATACCGCATGATGATAGAAAATCTAAATGAAGTGAGGGGAAACAGAAAATGGAGGGTAAATAATTTTCAGGATAAAGATTATTCTGTCTTTCAATAGAAATCAATTGTTCAAAGAGTTCTGGAAGAGTTGGGTAAAAATAATCCAAAAATTCAAATGGCTTGAGACTCTCTTGACTGACCTTAACTTGCTCAAAGTTCAAATTACTCGAACAGTAAGTATTTCTGCACCTCGGTTATATCTGCACCTCGGTTATATATTGCGTGCTAATTAGATCTCGAGTGCCAATTTGTCACATGAAATAAACAGGTTAAATCAATAAAAAAAGAATACTCACTATTAATTACAATATTATCAAAAACGCATTATAAAATGCTTTATAATCTCCCGTTTTTGCGATGCTTTCTTTATATTAACTTTATACCATACCAAACTTTTTTCAGTGGAAAAAACAGCTTGCTGTTCAAAACAGCAAGAACATTTGATTCAGCCACACATCAGAACAGCAAGAACAGAATCAAAAACATTTGATTCTTAGTGATACCCATAAAATTGTTATTTCTGCTGAAAAAACGCCTACTGGCGAAAATGTGCGTAGATACAATGCTTAAAATATCGACGAAGTAGCAATCGTTATGGTCGGTGATCAGTTTTTACCTCGAGATATTATTCTTCATAAGCGAAACACTCAGTTGTTAAGAATTGCTTAAACTCATCGATGCTACGATGCCCTACAATATCCTATCATTTTTTGGGATGGAGCCGACGGCTATAACTTTAATATTAAATTGATGAATCCAGCCACTAACAAAGAAATGAATAAGAAATGCAGTGCAATGCATTATTATTCCTATAGACTAATGATTTGGCAGGATGAAGAAAAATTATATTTTAAAATGCCGTCAATTGTTTCACCAATTCGTCGTTGATATGTATGCTAAAATTGAATCAGAACGTTTGCTATATATCCGCCTGAATCAGACCAAGCTCAGCTCTAAACAATACATTCCTTTGCGAGATGCTTTTATAAATGACGGTAATACCACAAACGTTGGAAGATTAACAATTTTACCTTCGTCATATGCTGGCAGTCTCCGTCAAATGCATGAATATGCTGAAGATGCTATTGCGTATGTTCATCTCTATGGTCGTCCAGATTTATTTATTTCATTTACATGTAATCAATCTTGGGGGCAAGATACAGCACATTTTACTTCAAGGACAATTGGCGGTTCATAGACATGACAATACGGCAGGTGTCTTCCGGCAAAAGTTGAAATCACTGATAAACTACATAGTAAAACTTAAAGTGTTTGGGTCAGTGCGATGCTGGATCTACTCAGTGGAATGGCAAAAACGAGGATTGCCATACGCACATATACTAATCTGGTTCCATGATAAAATTACTTCTAACAAAATTGACGATGTTTTTTCCGCTGAAATACCTGATGAAAATATCGAAAAGGGCTTATATGGTATTGTGGAAAAAAAAATGATACATGGACCTTGCGGTGCACTGAATGAAAAATCACCATGCAAGGGCCAAAGGAAGGTGTACAAAAAAATATCCTTGACTTTTAGTACCCAACACAATTACTGGCAATGATGGTTACCCACAATATAGAAGAAGATCTACTGAAGATGGTGGTAAAACAGCAATAATAAAGAAGCGCAACGGTACCACCATCGAAGTAGATGACCAGTGGGTTGTTCCATATTCCCTTTTATTATCAAAAACATTTAATGCACACATAAACGTTGAATCGTGTAACTCCGTGAAGGCAATGAAATACATATTTACATATGTATACGGCAGTTTGGCTTTCCGTATTGCATATGCAAAACATGGCAGTTTTTGGCTTGCAGTCCGATATTAGTGATATGGATGAAATCCTACAATATCAGGCTGGAAGATACATGAGCAGTAATGAAGCTGTGTGGCGAATTCTTTTATTTACATGAACAAAGTCCAGCTGTTGTTCACTTAGTGGTACATTTACAGAATGGTCAAGGTGTTTATTTTTCAGAATCTAACGTGCAACAGAGAGCCCTGAATCCACCGGATACAACGTTAACTGCTTTCTTTTCGTTATGCCAAAATGATTCTTTCGCAAAAAAACTACAGAAACTCCCACGTGCAATATTTCCAAATCATCTGGGATTGGTAAAGTATTGCAGCAATGCGAACTTATTATTTGTGACGAGTGCACAATGGCACATGAAAAATCG
>NW_027062659.1:71781-114770 GCF_032884065.1 Artemia franciscana
TCACTTGGTTCCTTACAACACGCGGGATTTATTCGTCAAATCAAAATTTTGAGATAGCTATTTTGTTCAGTTTTTGAACCAATAGCTAAGTCTTTGGGAAATAAAAGAACCTTTCCTCCAGTCTCTCCTCGCCCAGAGCCCCGGAAGAAGGTTCAAAAGTCATGAAATGTGTCCATTGTTTAAATCGAGTGTTTGTTTTCGGGAAGTATACCAATATTATTCAGAAAGAAAGGAGGGGAATTTCTAGGAATGAATTTTTTAAATGGAAACTTTTGCATTGTGATAGAACTATTTTAAGATTTTTTTGGGCTATTAAAACCTCACTTGAAGTTTTCCGATGTTCGAAAGATGTTAGAATGATCTAAGAATGAAAGCGAGATGACCAGTGGGCTCATCAGAAGTTTTAACCTATTTTAAGACTTTCTTGGGCTATTAAAACCTAGGTCTCTCGAAAACAGGCATGAGCCGTTCATGGCATATTAGAAAACAAGTTTCTTGCGGCCATGCCAATTTGATTAAAAAAGGTACAAATATGCAATCCGGGCAAGTCTTAGACCTGACATCACCAAACTTGTTTTGCTAGATAAGCTAAAAGGAAGGTGATGGGATAATCAGAAAATACGTCACAAGACTTGTTTTGTTAATAAGAATAAAGTGGTAGCCTTGGATGTCTCTTGTTTTAGCTTTTGGCATGGATATAAAGGCGTATCTATCAAATATACGGGTAGTAGGTACTTCGAATAGAAGATGGCGCATGAGAGATGAATCTCTGATGTTTAAGTGGTATTTTGAAGTCTAATATTAATGTGTCAAACCTTTAACAGGTCTTGTTAAACAGTTGCAGGTACTGGAGATTACCCCATATACCGGGTTTTAATATATGTCCTTCGCAGTGGAAATCAATGGACGGTAGATCTAATATATGAAAATTTGGATGGGGGATATTTTTCACTTACTGTCCTTTTTATCAATAAAATACCAAAACAGGTTGTGACTCCATAAAATTACTTGGAAAAGGTATTTGCTTAATCTAGAGGGTAGGTTAAACTGTAGTTCTTATTTGGAAATTTGAATAAACTATTAATTGGAGAATTTGATTATAGCCTTGGGATTTCGAAAAGAGTTTAGATATGTATTTTCAAGAAGTTGTAAGTTATCAATCTTTATGATAATTAAATTTAAAAAGTTACAATTTTTGTCTATTAAAAGTAAGAAATAATATTAAAACTTTAAGAGAACAGATATTATTCCGTATATATGTCGCCTCCTTTTCAATACATCTCTCTTCACGCTCAAGTTTTAAACACTTCAAAAAAAGTCTCTCTTTAAGAATTTAGCCCACATATAAACTTCTCAGGTTTTAGCGCTTCTCCTCACTTTCAGCTGAAAAAATAGTTTTTCTTAAAATTTAACTTCTGATTTTTTCGAATAGTATTCCGATAAATACCTCCTCATTCATGGTAATTACCCTAAGGAATTTCCCCCCACATAAAATTCTTCCCCCATGAACTTGCCATTGTAAAAGTGTGTCATTGCTACAAATGCCCCCCCCCCCCCCCCCAAAAAAAAAGTTCACTATTCCGGATGAAAAATTCTTTTTAGCTTATTCTTCATATTCTTACTAAAAAAAGATAGTAATTTTTACTTTATTTTTGATCATTTATTAATTCATTCCGAAAATTACTTCTATGTTGAAAACTTTTCCAAGATCCCTCCCATCCATCGAAAAGTTTCTCGTAGATAATTCTAATAGATAGTTCTTCATGGATTATTTATCATGAGTTGAATGAGCAAATTTGTATTTGAATTCAGACAAATTTCCCCCGTGTAAAATTTCTGATGAAAAGTCTACCCCCCCCCCCCAAAAAAAAAACTTCCCTTCCAAGGGAAAATCATCCCTGTAGAAAATAGCTCTCTTCCTAAGAATATACCACACTTTCAAAGAATCTGTCACAGTCTTTCCTCTCCGACAAATACACCCCCCCCCCCCAAAAAAAAACCGCGCAAAATACGCCTTGTTGAAAATAATCACTGGCGAATCTCCCCCTGGAAAATAATCCCTCCCCTAGCAAGTTGGTCTCCAATCCCTTTCGACTTATAATAAAGGACTAGAACACTGGTGGATCCAGGGGGCGGGACCTTTAACCCCCCGAGATTTCTTCCGTGCCCCCTTTTCTCTGTTTGTTTCTTTTTTCACTCTTTTTCTTAATAAATTTGTCAATATCGTCAATTATTGGCACCTTTGTGACATTCAGCTTTCCCTAAGATTTTGCTCCTTGGCGTCCCTGTCACATTGACCCCCCTCCCCATGATTTTGCTCTATAATTACATGATTACATGTTTCCGTTAGACTCGCAGAAGCACAATGAAGAGTCAGCTTCCCCAATTCTATTTTATTAAGAGCTAAGAGCTCATATGGCACTTGTGACGAAGTTAGAAGAGCCAAGAGCCCATATAGTATGAGCTCTAGCAAAATTCTAAGAATCAATAGATTGATTTAAAAGAAAATCAGAGGCTTACTGCCGGTCGGGATTTAAAACAAGAGCTCTGAGACACGGGGTCCTTCTAAATATCAAAAATTCATTAAGGTCCAATCACCCACTCGTAAGTTAAAAATATCTCATTTTTTCTAATTTTTCCCCTCTCTTCAGCCCCTCCCCCATGTTGTAGAATCAGGGAACATTCTACAACAAAATCAAGTCAATTTGTGCAGGTCCCTGACATACCAATTTTAATCGTCCTAGCACGTCCAGAAGCACCGAACTCGCTAAAGCACTGCAAACCCCTAACTCCCCCAAAGAGAGCTGATCCATTCCGGTTATATCAATCACGCATCTACGACATTTACTTATTCTACCCAACAAGTCACATTCCGATCCCTCCACTCTAAGCGTTTTCCAAGATTTTAGGCTTTCCCCTCCAGCTCCCTCTAATGTTACTGGATCCAGTCGGGATATAAAATAAGAGCTCTGAGACACGATATCCTTCTAAAACTCAAATTTCATTAAGATCGGATTACCCATTATTAAGTTAAAACTACCTCATTTTTTCTAATTTTTCCAAATTAAAAACCCCCAGGTCCCTCAAAGAGAACGAATCTGTTCCGATTATGTCAATCACTTGTATCTATAACTTGTGCTTATTCTTCCCTACAAGTTTTATCCCGATCTCTCCACTCTAAGTGTTTTTCAATGTTTCTGTTTGATAATATTTCCGACCCTCTATGTCCCCAGATCCGACTCGAATTAAAAATGGAGCATTTGAGACATAAGATTCTTCTATATATCAAGTTTCATTAAGATCCGATCACCCATTCGTAAGATACCTCGATTTTTACGTTTTCCAAGAATACTGGTTTCTTCCTCCAACTCCCCCAATGTCACCGGATCTGATCAGGACTTAAAAGAGGAGTTCTAAAGCACAAGATTATTCTAAATATCAGATTTTATTAAGATCCGATCATCCGTTCGTAAGTTACAAATACCTCATTTTTCTAGTTTTTCCGAATTACACCCCCCCTCCCAACTCAACCAAAGATAGCGGATGTGGTCCGGTTATCTCTATCTCTTATCTAGGACTTGTGCTTGTTCTTCCGACCATGCTTCATCCTGATCTCACCGCTTTAAGCGAGCATTATCCAAGCGGTATGCAGGCTCAACTTAGTTTTTACAAGATTTCTTATAAAAACTAAATTTCAGCTGGGGGAAGAGTAAACTGAGGTCTGAGGGGAATGCTTGGGTCCTGAGGTGGTAGTTTCCCCCATTCCCAAAATTAAATTAGGTTTTGAGCTCTACACATGTCATTTATCATCCCAAAACATACTCCCCGAGCCCCCCCCTTGGGAAATAATTCCCAGAAAATACCCCCTCGTAAAAATACACGACCCCCCAAGTAAATATCCCCCCCCCTAGAAAATACCCCTAGCATCAAATAAGGCTGTTCAAATTCGAGAATTTTGTTTGAGTTTTTTTGTAGGGGGAAGGAATTTTGGTACCCGTGCATTATAGACCACTCACTCAAGTTTACGCAATGTAAAAATCGAGCAAACATACCAGTTTCTTAGTTCATTTCTTTTAGCTTTACGTGAGACAAGACAAAGACAAGTGATAGAATAGATAGGAAATATATATAATTTGGGCTATACATTTGCAAATAAGGAGGTTGGGGTAAAGTATTTGGACAGTTCGAAGACAGAAAACAACTCTTACTTCATAATATGCAAAATAATTGTACCAAACCCATTTTACACGCAGATCCGCTATACTTTAACCCCTCCACCGAATGTGCAAATATATAGCCCAAATTTTTTTCTTAAGTAACGAAACATACTAATGAATAAACCATTTGTTGTTGAGTTTTACACATCGTTAACGGTGCTTGTGCCTTATACGCCACTCACTCAAGTTTACGATTTAAAAGTTTTATAGTTTGAGAAATTTACGAGAAATTGTAAAAAATTACAAGTTTTACACAGCGTAAACTTGAGTGAGTGGTAATATAAGAAACAAGTAACAAAATACCTCCCCCTTGGGAAATAAAAGAATAAGTCAAATAAAATTTCAAATTTCGAAATGGTATCTGGGGTCACTGCTTTTCTTGAGGCCAAAATAATTTCAAAGATTTAAAGAACATGAAAATTGGAACTTGGAATGTTACGACGTTAAAAAATGACTATCGTATCGACATTTTGACTGACGAATTCAGACGGGTTGAACTGGATTTATTAGGAGTTTCAGAAACTCATATACCAGGGGTAGGAAGCATTAAATTAGGTGACATAGAATTTGTTTACTCAGGCAGGAAGGATGGGATACATAGACAGGGAGTAGGGCTCATGATGAATAAGGAAGCTGCTAAGTCTTGCTTAGGCTGGGAAGGTATTAATAATAGAATACTAATTGCTCATTTTATGACTAAAAAGTCTAGGGTATCAGTTATAGTATATGCCCCCATTGAACCAACTGATGGAGATACTAGTGACTCAGATGAATTTTACTTACAGTTACAGGAGCAAATAGACAGGGTACCAGGTAGAAATATGGTGTTTTTGCTAGGAGATTTTAATGCCCAGGTCGGTAGAAATAGGGATAGATGGTATCCTGGCCTTGGTAAATTTGGTATAGGAAAAGAAAACAGTAATGGCTATAGGCTTTTGCAATTTTGTAGGTATAACAACCTAGTTATAACCAATACGGTGTTTGGTCACAAAATGGCCCATAAGTTGACATGGTATTCACGTGATGGTAAGACAGCAAACCTTATTGATTATGTTATTGTAAACAGAAGACTAGCAGGATCAATACAAGATACTAGGGTGTATAGGAGTGCCGTTATTGATGTTAAAAGTAAAGATCACCATCTAGTAGTGTCTAAGGTTAATTTAAAGCTGAAATTTCGGAAGGGTAACTCCCTCCCGGAAAGTTATGATGTTGGTAGACTTCAGGATGAAAATTTGAGAAAAAAATTCCAGGAACAGTTGAGTACTAAACTTGAGGGTTTAAAATTTGATAATGTGGAAGATGGATGGAATAATTTCAGAAAAACAATCTGTGAAGTTGCTGATGGTGTCCTAGGGAAGAGTGCTAAGACAGCAACTAGGAATATTAGTGAAAAAGCTTTAGGCTTATTAGAAAATAGAAGGGGTTTGTATAAAAATTATCTGAGTGATAGATCGTATGAAAAGAAAAGGAATGTAAAGAAAGTGGAGAAAGCATTAAAATATGAACTAAGGAGATGCGAAATGGAGGCGATGGATAAAATTGCTGAGGATCTGGAAGATGCGGCTAGACGGCATAATAGTAAAATATTATACTGGCATGTTAATAAATTGAAAGGGAGTAGCCAATCCGGACTAGTCCCAGTTAAAGATAGAAATGGGGCCACAATTATTAATAAGGAAAAAGTTAAAGAAAGATGGGTGGAACATTTTGAGAATGTGCTAAACCGAGATACAGTTGCAGGAAAAGATATAGATGAAAATGAAAAAGTTTGTGATACCTTGGATGTGAAGGAAGATTTGTTTAGTGAGGAAGAATTAGCGACAGTACTAGAAGGATTAAAAAATAATAAGGCCCCAGGTGCTGATAGTATGATTTATGAGTTCCTTAAATATGGTGGCTCTGAGGTTAGGAATAAGCTACTGAAGATTATGAACATGATTTTTGAAAAGGGGGAAGTACCCAAAGATTTTAGGAAAACCTTAATTAAACCACTGTATAAGGAAGGTGGCAAGAGTGAGTGTCGTAATTATCGAGGCATTAGTCTTGTCTCTGTAGGTAGCAAATTACTGAGTAATATGATACTCTTTAGACTCAGACATGCTGTAGACAAAGTTTTAAGGGAAGAACAATGCGGTCTTAGGAAAGGTAGAGGATGTGTCGACCATGTTTTCACTCTTAGGTTAATAATTGAGAAGTCCCTTCGTTGCCGAACACCTTTGGTCCTTAGTTTTATCGATTATGAGCAAACTTTCGATTCTGTTGATAGAACAGCGTTAACAAAGGTCTTATCGTTATATGGTATACCAGGAAAATACATTAAAGTGATCTGCGCTATGTACGAGTATAATACTGCTGCGGTTAAGGTAGGAAATGAGGTTAGCAACTGGTTTTGTATTAAATCAGGAGTTAAGCAGGGTTGTGTTCTATCCCCCTTTATATGGATCATTTTGATGGACTTCGTCTTAAGGAGCACAGGAAAGGCCATTGCAGACCATGGAATCAAATGGGGAGGAAGAACGCTCCTGGACTTAGATTATGCTGATGATTTAAGCATATTAGATGAAAGTGTGAGCAAAATGAATGAATTTTTAGAGGTTTTACGAGTTCAGGTTGCTAAAATAGGCTTGAAAATTAATGTTAAGAAGATTAAGTCACTAAGGCTAGGAATAAGTGAAGATGAACAGGTGACATTACGTAACGAAAAGATTGATCAGGTTGGGAGCTTCAGTTACCTTGGTAGTATTATTAGTAAAGATGGTGGGAGTAGTGAAGATGTTAAAAGTAGAATAGCTAAAGCTCAGGGTGTCTTTTTTTTACAGTTAAAAAAAGTTTGGAAGAATAGAAAGATAAGCCTACAAACCAAGATTAGAATATTGGAAGCTACAGTGATGACAGTGGTCAAATATGGCTCTGAAGCATGGGCACTCCGAAAAGCATATGAAAATTTACTAGATGTTTTCCAGAGAAATTGCCTACGGATTGTTCTGGGTACCCGACTGACTGACCGTATTTCAAACCGTAGGTTGTACGAAAAGTGTGGTTCAATCCTGCTTTCTGGGGCTATAATGAATGAAAGGTCGAGATGGCAAGGCCACGTTCTACGGATGAAGGATGACGGATTACTGAAGATTGTCCTTTTTGGCCAACCGTCCGGGGCTACACGGAAAGCAGGTCTTCCTTGTCTGGGTTGGGAGTATGTCATAAATAAAGATTTAAAGGAAATGGGAACCTCCTGGGAGGGTGTAAAGAGGGAGGCTTTAAATAGATTAGGTTGGAGGAGGAGTGTGCGTGGCTGTGCTGGCCTCAGGCGGCTTGGTGCCGCAGTGAGTTATTATTAGTAGTAGTAGTAGTAGTTATTTTCCCGGGGGAGGGTACTTACCTAGGGTATATTCCGGGACGGGTTATTTTCCACCGGTGAGGGAGAATTTTCCACGGAGTTATTTCCTAGGGGGGGGGGTATTCTTAGGGAGAGTATATTCTGTGGGGGTCAATATTCCTAGGGGTAGTTTCAACGGGGACTATTTTCTACAGGTGGGTAAGTGCAAGGGACATTTTCTGTGTGAGGGAGGGAGGTAAACACCAGCCACTGGTTCACCCCTCTTCGCTTTCAAGGAAAAACAACTATTTTACTTGATTTGCCAAATTTGCTTTGTTTTTAGTAGCATTCCTGCAATTGGGCCTTGTTCCAAGATGTCAATGTCTTATTTGGGTGATTCTGGGTGTTGAAATCTCTAGGGGGAACTGTTGGAAACAGAAAGTTTTATTTGTCTTGTCACCGGGTTGAAATTACGACTTGTAAACGTTTGAAAACAAAGAAATGAGATTTGTTCTAAAATAGAACTCAGAGAAACAACATTTATAAGACTTATATTTTTTAATTTGTATACTGTTCGGAGTCTGGAATATTGCATTACTAAAAGTTCTTGTAAGTGTCTTTTAGTTACATAAGACAATTAGGCCTACTTCTGAGAAGACTTGTGTTTTCAGTTAATGGGAGGAGGGAGGTGTAGCCCAAAAAGCATTTTTGAGCTGATGATTTGTTAAGTTTCTTCTAATGCATCAAAATAAGGTAGAAATGGAGGTAAAATTCTAGTTAATTGACCTCTTGCTATCACAAAAAGAGTTTAGGTTAGGAAAATGAAACTTTCAGAGATGGGTCTACAGGCTAAACTATATCCTGGGAAGATAATTCAAAGTACCCACCTCGGTAAAATTTTAGTTAATTGACTTCTTGCTATCTCAGAAAGGGTTTAGGTTAGGAAAATGAAACTTTCAGGGATGAATCTACAGACTAAAGTATGTCCCGGGAAGGTATTTTGAAGCAACTACCTCAACTCCTTCTCCCTCTAGAGGGGCTTGACCTTTAAAAATATGTGTGTTACAAAAGGGAAACCTTGCAAAATAGGTCTTCTGCTTAATTGAAGTACAACAAAATTGTTTTCAGCTTCATAACTTTGCTCAATTCCATTTTACAAGGCTTTAAAGATATGCAAATATATTTCCTAAATTTTGAAAAAAACAACAACATTGATTTGGCTCAAAATTCTATTCAAATAACAGGAATTGCATTTTTCAGAACTAAAGGCAGAGAAAACCCAGCTAGTAACTGTATATTAATGTAAAATGTTGTAATGACAGGTATAGAACTGTCATGTAGGCAAATTTCAGGGCCCTCTTGAGGGAGAAGGAGAAGAGGTAGGGGTAAAATTCTAGTTAATTGACTTCTTGCTATCTCAGAAAGGGTTTAGGTTAGCAAAATGAAACTTTCAGGAATAAATCTACAGACCAAAGTATGTCCCGGGAAGGTATTTTGAAGCAACTACCTCCACTGCTTCTACCTCTACAGGGCCTGACCTTTGATGACCTTTAAAAATATGTGTGTCATAAAAGTGAAACTTTGCAAAATAGATCTTCTGCTTAATTGAAGTACAACAAAATTGTTTTCAGCTTCATAACTTTGCTCAATTCCATTTTATAAGGTTTTAAAGATACACAAATGCATTTCCTAAATTTTGAAAGAAAACATTGAAATGGCTCAAAATTCTACTCAAATAACAGGAGTTGCGTTTTTCAGAACTAAAGGTAGAGTAAAAGCAACTAGTAACTGAAAATTAAGGTAAAATGTTGTTTTGTCAAAATTTCAATAGGTATGACCTGTCATGTAGGCAAATTTCAGGGCCCTCTAGACGGAAAAGGAGTGGAGATGGGTACTTTAAAATACCTTCCCGGGACATACTTTAGCCTGTAGACCTATCCATGAAAGTTTCATTTTCCTAACCTAAACCCTTTCCGAGATAGCAAGAAGTCAATTAACCAGAATTTTACCGAGGTAGGTACTTCAAAATACCTTTCCAGGACATACTTTAGCGTCTAGACGCATCCCTGAAAGTTTCATTTTCCTAACCTAAACCCTTTCCAAGATAACAAGAAGTCAAGTAACTATAATTCTACCGTAAATGTTATTGTATTCTTATTTATTCACGTGTATTCTAAATAAAAAGAGAGGATAGATTAATTCCTCCCCTTATACCCCTTTCCTATATTTATCTGAACGTCCATGTAGATTTAGACTAATTGGGAATTGAAATGTAATTCTCTCAGGCTTCTGAAATCCCCCAAACCAACACAGTGAGGGATATCACCCCTCCTTCCTAATAGCTGATGAGCAATAATACAAATTTTCAATTTATTTATTTACGTTTGACTCTTTCTCTCAACTCTGCTTTTTAAAACAGTACAAAACTTTAGCGTAAAGAGCAGGGCGTTGATGAGGAACCAGCCCTTTTCATATACGAAGTAATTTCTGTTCGTTTTAAGTTTTAATGTCGCTCCTTACTTTCAGCCAAAAAAAAATTGTTTTTGTTTTCTTATCTAATTTCTGAACGTTTTTGAACCAATGTATGTTTTGATTTTGGCTCTCCGCAGAGGAATTAACACGAAATTTGCAAGTTTATTTTTTTTGGCTAAATGGCTTTCTCATAGTTTTGATTGAATGATTTTGAGAAAAAAAGGAACGGGGGAGGAAGCCTAGTTGCCCTGCGATTTTTTGGTTACTTAAAAAAGCAAATAAAACTTTCAATTTTTCCAAAACTTTCAACGCTGAATCTGATGGTGTTATTTTCGTTAAGATTCTATGACCTCTAAGGGGTGTTTCCCCCTATTTTTCAAAATTAGCATTTAAATGTGCTTCTTTTGATGTAGCTATTGGTATCAAAATTCCATTTTTAAGAGTTTTTGTTACTATTGAGCCGGGTCGCTCCTTACTACAGTTCATTACCACGAACTGTTTGATTGGAGAAGCGCATCCATTTTTTAGCTTTCAAAAATCCCCCTCCAACGAGACAAAAATGTGTAAAGTGGGCTTGCTTACAGGTAACATTACCTATAGACCGAAGTCTATTAGTCCTTGATTCCTAGGGGCTGCGGGGTGAGGTCTGTATTCTATATTTATTCAACAAAGTGATAAAACCAAAAAAAGTTTTATTAAATAAATATAGAATACAGACCTCGGCTCGCTGCAGGCAGGGCTCATGAACTAATACGCTTCGTTCTATATGTAGTTACCTGTAAGCAAGCCAACATTACGCATTTTTAGTTCGCCCCAAGGAGGAGGAGGGTCAAACAGGAATGGATGCACTCCTAGAACTAGCATTTCTAAGCACTATAGTATATAGTACTATACTAAGAACAATAGTATACGTATATATGTATATATATATATATATATATATATATATATATATATATATATATATATATATATATATCTTGTTCTTTTTCAAAATTTTTAGTTTAAAAGATGTAATTTTTTCAAAAAAAGGCATTTGCCACCTCTCTCCTCCCAATTGATGCTCCAGTGGAGTCTTCCCTCTCTCCTTAGAGGATTTTTGATAATACATTCTAAAATTGTGGAAATGTCGCAAAAAATCGTCACAAAAAAGTTATCCTAATGTAAGGCTTATAACTTAATCATAAAATCATAAAAAATCATAAAATCATTTTAATCATAAAAAAAGAGTTTTTATAAACGTATTTGTGCTTGCTCGACGGTTTGAAATTCCAAAACCTTAAGCGAAAATTCTTTACAAATATTTAGTTAAAGGCTAAATTCGGTTTCCAGATTTTCATGCATATTCAATAGATGGCGAACCCTTAATTTTGCAAAAGTACAATTTTTAAATAATTTCTAGATTCAAGGACTAGATTGTATTAGATACCTACTATGGAAGGTATTTCGTGGGGGTGGGGGAAATGTAGCCAAACTCATAAATAACGCAAAACAAGCATTTAACTTATGTCAGAAAATTTGGCTCTTTCTAAATGGAAAATTTCCTCATCCCAATACCCCTCAAATGTAGAATACCCCTCGCCAACGCCCAACAAAAATT
Organism: Artemia franciscana; assembly: GCF_032884065.1. NCBI lineage: Eukaryota > Metazoa > Arthropoda > Branchiopoda > Anostraca > Artemiidae > Artemia > Artemia franciscana. Next base: position 83,390 of record NW_027062659.1, read on the forward strand.
CTCCCCAGGTAATTTCTTGCAGACGAGTCGCTGAAAATTCTTCTTAGGACACTTTCATCAGAAAAAGACTTCAGATTCTTGCACAATTCTTGCCATAAAATCTCCCCCCTCCGCAGGAAAAGTTTACCAGTAATCCCCCACCCTAGTGGAAAGCTCCACCAGCTGAAAACTTATCCATGGAGAATTCTTTCTGTGGGAAATCTCCCCCACACACACAAAAATATCCTTTGGGTTATTCTTACCAGGTAAAAATTTCACCCGGACAATTTCTCATGACATCTCCATATGTAAAAGTCGCCGGCAGAGAGGAAGTAAGACAGCCAAAAAGAATTTGGTATAGGAATTCAGGCAAATTCCCCCGGTATAAAATTCCCCCTGGAAGGTTCAGTCCCAGAAAATTCCCTCCCATTGAAAAATTCTCCCTGTGAAAAAACTACATTAGAAAATGCAACCCCCCCCCCTTAAAAAAATTATACTTCCCAATGACAAATACTATTCTTAAACAACAGGCAAATTTCATAACTTAGTAACCTTTCCCGAGAAATTTTGGGGATCATGTTCGCACCAAAGGCGTAGCTGCATTTCAACTATGCTCAACAAAATGGCGATCAAAAACTGACAAAAATTTGATTGGACATTTTTTTGGAAAATGGGCTTAGAAGGGGGCTAAGTTACCCTCCAGTATTTTTGCTACTTAAAAAGGGCACTATAATTTTTAATTTCTGTTTAAGTGAGCCCTTTTTTGATATTCTATGACCGTTGGCTCGAAACGATCACTCTTGGAAAGAAACCATTATACAAATAGTAACACAAGCTTCTTACTCTCTACTCTGATGTTTGGTTTTGGTTCAAATTTTGTAAGAAAATTTGTAATAGAAAAAAAAAATTTCAAATTACTAAAAAATTTTTGCTTAATGAGAGAGATGATAAGAAGGGCGTAGTCCTCCTTATATACAGAATAACTTATATTTTTTTTTCAGTTTTAAAATCGCTCCTCACTTTAGTAGAAACACCTTTTTTGTTCCTTTAATTATATTTCAAGAAACTGTACAGTTTTATGCCTTTGATAACGCAGAAACCACGATCAATATTTCAATGATCTCTGTTCGAGTTTTGATGGGTTATGAAACGGTTCGTGGAAGCAAATTGCAAGTAAGAAGCAACCCGGCTCAATAGTAGCTGAAACCCTAAAAAAGGGGGATTTTAAATGTACTGGATATATCAAAAGAATTGGCTTATCATTCTGATTCCAAATATATAAGTTTCATTAAGTTTCACTGAGAAAATTTGGCTGATTTTCAAAAATATGGGTAAACACCTCTTGGAAGTTACAGAATTTTAATGAAAATCACATGATCAGATTCAGCGTATCAGAGAGCCTTTGGTAGAGTTTTCAAGCTCGTATCTGCAAAAGTGTAGAATTGTATATTTTTTTGCCAGAAGAAAGATCAGGGATGCGTCTTTATTTGGTGTTGTTTATTCCCCAGGGATGATCGTATCGACCCAGTGGCCATATAACGTTGGGAGAGTGTATATTCTAACGGAAATGTAACGTTATAGCACCTTTTTCGTAAGTAAAAACAATTGGAGGGCAACTAGGCCCCCACCCGTGCCTTTTTCCCGAAGATTGTTCAATCAAAATTTTTAGAGCTTTTTAGTTCAGCATAGTTAAAAGGCTCAATGACTGTGTCTTGCGATAAAATGGCCCCCTATAGTCCCTGGAGAAATGTTTTTAAGTTATAAAATTAGCCGATTGTTAACGTATAGTATCTGTTACTGGGAAGAATGTATACATTTTTCGGGCCGGGAGGAGAGGAGGAATTTCATTCTGGGAGGTTTTATCACAGGGAGAAATTTCCATTGAGAGGGAAGTTTTCAGGGTTGAACTTTTCTGAGGAAATTTACTCTGGGTGAATTTGCAAGTATTCAAGTATTCAATTTGTAAGTATCTTGAAAAATAGTATGTGCGTAGTTTGGCATATTTGTGTATGGTCAACAAAAATTACTACCAATAGGAGTTGGACTAATGTCCCTTTCTCTTTTTCAATACTGTAAAAGTCTAAAGCCTGTTATGTCCTTCCCGTTTTATTGAGAACTAATAAATAAAAAAAGCTAGTTTTTTTTAACTGAAAGTAAGGAGCGACAATAAAACTTAAAACGAAAAGAAATTGTTCCGCACATGAAAGGGGCTGTTCCCTTCTCAACACCCCGATCTTTACGGTAAAGTTTGAATCTTTCTCTCAATTCTACTTTATTAAACAGTAAAAACTTTAGCGTAAAGAGCGGGGTGTTGAGAACGGAACAGCCTCTTTCATATACGGGATAGTTTCTGTTCGTTTTAAGTCTTAATGTCGTTCCTTACTTTCAGTTAAAAAACCTAGTTCTTTTTTTATTTAATTTCTGAACATTTTTGAATTAATGTTTGATTTTGGTTCTCTGCACATAAATTATAGAAATGAAATTTGCGTAGTAATTAAGTATTAAGTAAGTTTTAATACTGCTCTTTACTTTCAGATGAAAAACTGTTTCATATTTATTTTTTAATTTTTTTTATAATAATGCTAAGAAATCCTGCGCCCCCTTCATTGAATTTCTCTTCCCCCATGACGTATTCCTCCAAGGAAAGGTCCTCCCATATAGCCCTCTCCCCTCAACCCCCCCCCTAACCAAAAAACCCCTGAAAACGTCTGTACATTTCACAATTAACCATTACTTTATGTACACAGTGGTCAAAGTTTTCTGTTTTACAAAACATCAACGACAAATAAAAATAAAATATCTATAATAATCAGCATAACTGGGAGAAACTATTGAAAATAATGAACATTAATTCCGGGAAGCTCAGTGATTTCAGTTTTTATTTCACTGTAATTTTCATTTTAAATGCTGTAAATAAAAAAAACTCTTGAAACATATTTCGTCTTCAGTAAAGTACAAATGACACAACGGGCTTTTGACTTTTACGCTCAATTTTTTTGATTTTATGTCTTCGATACCCGAAGTATGACTTATAAGAACCTAAAAATATGAACTTGGACCTCAAAATAATTTTTAGCGTCTTAGATACTCACCCACTCATAAAAGATTTTGCCGGCTTCCAAACTAGTAGCTCGTAAACGACTACAATGCTCCATAAGAGCTAATTTTCCTTTAATGGACTTTCTATTAGAGCAGTTTATTTGAAATTAATTTTGATTTGATGAAATTAAGGTGAAATTTACAAGCTTTCCTGGAAGTTTCTTGGGGAATATTGGTGTAATTTTCAGTAAATTCAAATACTTGAAAAAAAAAACAAATTTATATTCTTTCAATTTAGCTGATTTATTAATTTGCAACTCAAAAATATTGCGAGATAATAAAACATCGGAGTAATTTTAATAAATATTTAATGCTTGTTTTATTTTATAACTCATTTTTTCAGTCCGCCAAACAAATTACGTCACTGAGTGTCATGACTTATGTGCTAGAGGAAAAGAATAAACGTTTATCCTGAATTTAAATGAATTGGTAAAAACTAATTTGTTTTAATGAATTTTAAAAACTAAGAATCAGTGTTTGGATGAAAACTGTTATTACCCACGTTCTACAGAATATCGAGTGTTTATTCGAAAAATTTAATGCTTTTGCTGCTCCCTCGGGTATTGCAAACCAACCGACCGTTTCGATGTGTCACTATCTCTTTTTTAAAGGAAAATGAAGCGTTAGTAAATTTTCCTCTGAACCAGGCTTCCAATAACATTTTTTAAATTTCATTATATTTATCCTGATACACAGAGTTGTCAAGGGCTTGTCGAATTTAGATCTCCATCAACGTGGTCTTACACCAGAGGTATTTCTGACTCAAACTAATGTTAGATTGAAAGAGCTGAGTCTCAAATAGACAAAGTTATCTTGTTCTCTGACAGCGGCTCAAATATATATTTCAACATTTTGGGGAAAATTCTTGCTTAAGTTCTAAGTCCAAAATTTATACCACTTGGAATACAGAAATTATTTCAGCTTCGACTTTGAAGTAATTTCTAATTATTTTTCCAAATGTAAAGCGAACAAACAATGCTGCTTCGTACATAATACAATATTATTTTGAAAAATAATTTAAAGTAGACTAACTCTATATCTTTTTCGGACAATTTTTGCACGTATCATACGTGAGCTTTTAGGTGCCTTATAGCACTTGACGATTGTTTTACAAATTCAAATTTACAAAGAGATTAGGTCCCATTGGTAAGCTGTGAGATATATGTAAGGAGACTTTAGTAAGCCATTGAAAGAGAAGCAGTTTTAGCCCCCTTTTTTAGATGGATTTAACATCCAAGTAATTTCCAGTAATGGTTTACTCATTTACCTTTGGATCCCCTTTAAAAGAATTGTGAATATAGTTTTCGACACAATCAAATATCTTTCTTTTTAGTTTCATTTATAAGTTCTCTTTCGATGATGGGTAAAAAAACGAGGAAAAGAGGCTCTCGTGGCAAAAAGTTCATTAACAAATACAAAGAAATACAAGAAAAAATAAAGGTTCAAAGAAGTAACCAGGAGTATTCGAGAGAATATGAGTACGAAATGGTAACTACTATTTGCAAATCCACGGAAGAAGGTGGACAACAGGGAGATGAAATCAACGAGGATGGTTTCCAAACGCACTTTGAAGCAAAGGTGTTAGAAAAGATTGATATCGAAGGGAATTTTGAAAATGATAAGCTGGGCATGAAGTTCAAAGAGTGCATGGAAATTAAGGAGTGCAAGAATATGGAAAAGGTTGACCTCCAAGAGAGTATGCTGGAATATTTTGAGCTGGATGAAGAAAATGAGTTCCAAGTATATGACATCTATAATGAAAACGATGATAAAATGACCCCACAACAAGTACAAAATTTTAAAAAGGATCGACCAAGTGTTATTCAGGAAACACGTGGCGCATCACTTTGTAATCCAGCGGATCTACATGTTTACGAAACCAAGAAATCGGCACTTAAATCTACTAAGGCTGCCATAATCTTGAAGACCGCTCACGAAACTGCTATATCAAGGTTTAAACTGTGCAAAAACACTGTTTCGTCCTATCCTGCTGCAGGTAGTATTTTTTTAGTATATTCAGATAGTATTGAACGCATACAAGACTACAAGGCAGATGGTTACCGTTATAGCAGTACTAGTGGGGGACACTCGGTAACTATACCCTTTGTTCATCCAAACTTCAGAAAGAGAGTTAATCAACGGCTGATTGAAGGCAAGACGGTCAATTTGAAGAGATATATCTTTCGATATGAGCCATGTGTATTCAACTGTCCACTTGAGCACTGCCTATATGTGGTTATTCATTATGTTGGTGCTTGTGACAGAAAATCAATTTGTGACCCCCATGGAAACCATAAAAAGAAAGAAGGAGTAAAAACCACCCCTTTTGTGCCTTCTGAGAAATGAGTATTAATAAGAGCAAAAAAATAGCAAAGACCACAATATTGACGCCCCGAGAACATTTTCATGGGGAGTCTAGTAAGACAGTGAATGAGCTGCAGACAAATGTTCCAAGAAGTCAGAGGCAGGTAAACGACAACTTTTCTCTGGCCAGAAAAAGCATGATATCCAAAGACACATGTAACAGGATTCGATATCTTATGATAGAAACTGATTTTGTTGTGACAGAAAAATTTTTTGGGCAAAAAGAAGCAGCTGTCACCTGTGTATCAGAGTTTGCAATCTTAGAAGTTATATATTTCGTAAAACACGGTATTCCGATAGTGTTCTATTATGATACAAAATATAACATTGGAAATTACTGGGTTTCAACACTGACATTCCGACATCCTGACTTCGACCATAAAGGAACAACACCTATCATTCCAATTGCATCTTTACTTCACACAAAGAGATCAGCTGATTCGCACGAAGAGCTGTTTATGGTTATTATGAAGAAAGAACCAAGCATCAATTCACCCCGAAATGCTTTTGTGAGTGATAGAGAAAATAGTATAGAGGTTGCGAGAAATAAAATATTTCCTCTTATTCAGCCTGCTCATTGCTGGCTACACTTCCGGATCAATGCTAAAATTGCACTTCAAAAAATGGGTGCACCTAAAGGAGACATCAAGGTAGTTCAAGACGATATTCTTCAGTTGCTAAGATCAAAAAATATAGATGAGTACAACCAGATAAGAACTGAAAGGCTCGTGAAATGGTCCATCCCTGCACTTAAGTATTTTCAAGTTAATTTGGAATCTGATATGTTGAAGTATGACTGTGCCTTCATCGTTTCCCAGATCCCTGATTTTAATCCAGTCTCCGGGATAACCAACAATACCGCAGAGTCATTCAACGCTGTGATGAAAAGAGTTATACAACAACAGTGAGACGTACCAATGGACAGATGTATCTTAGGCCTCCTTTGTTTAGACGATGAATATTATACACACGTATCTCGTGGATACAAGGGAATAGGAGATTATAGACTCCTTGAAAGCTATTTTAAAAACAAGTGGGGAACAGAATACATTAGAAACAGGTATCGGAAATAAAAACAAACAAAATACTGAAGTAGCTTCACTTAAAAAGACTTCAAAGTACCAATCGAGAAGCTGTGACGGGGATCATAATTCAAAAGTTGCAAAGCATACAGAAGATATACAGTTTGTGAAGACTGTAAAGAAAAGGAAGCATTGCCCCACTCAACCGGTGAAACCCAGAAAAATGGCAAGGAGACGGAATACTCGTTTTGAAGCTACCCCGTCTACAATTCCTACATCAATTTGTCATTGTTATGTATTTACAGGTCCCATAAATGATTTGTATGATGAGGCAAAAGAAGTGATCAAGCTTTTAAAAAGACTTTTTGGAATAGTGGTCAAATCTACCAATTCTGCTGTCGTAGAAAACGCAGCGAAACTAGTTTGGTGGAGAGCTACTAATTTTCCCTTAAGGGACACAGACATGTTTATGTTTTTCTTTGAAGACATTGAATCACTGCTGAGGCCTGAGACTTGGCTCAAAACTGAAATGGTGTCCTACCTCGTGAATCTGGTTACTTCTAGCTGTGTGTCAGCAAGAACTATCGATATTTATTCTACTTTCAATTTGACAAATATTGATGCTTTAAAGTCGTACCCAGAAACGCCCAGAGAAAGATTTAGTGATGTTTCACATGTTTGCAGTGTTCTGTTTGTTCCATTGTGTGTCAATATGCGTGATATATCAGATAGGGTGCGCAAGAATCATTTCATTTTGGGAATATGTGATTTCTCCAGGAGAACTTTCTATCTTCTTGATAGTTTGAAGCCATTAAACCGTACTCAAGGGAGGCAAGTTCTTCCCAACCTAAAATATCTCATGGATGGGGTTGATAAACGCTACACAGAGCTTGAACTTGGTTCGTGTGGAATTGCTCCACAAGTAGATTCGTCAAGCTGCGGGCTTTTCGTTGTCAAATATGCCCAAGACTACGCAAATGGGATAACCTATTTGGGAAGTGCACTGTCAGTTGATCTTCCATCACCTTCTAAATATAAGCGGTCAAAGGGAAGATCCACAGTATCCAATCAGAAAGTCATAGACTTATATAATGATCATACTGAAATGGCAAATATGAAAGCTGTAGAACTAATGAATAAAAATAGAAACGAATTGGCTGTCCAGGTACATGAATCCCTTTTAATAAAGAACAGAATGGCCAGTTGTTATAACTGTCGAGAACAGATACCGGAGAACATGCAGCTCATATGTAAAAACTGTAAAGCAGTTGCCTGTAGTGATTGCGAAGCAGGAACTTCTGTCAACTCTGCTGAGTCTGAGGAGAACTAGACTAGACAACAAGATCTGAGCTAACAAGAAACAAAAACAGAACTAAACTAATTCTTCCAAAATTTTATCTCTTTGAAACACCAACAAAGCTGACAAAACAAACTAAACTACGAAAGAGCGCAACTGAACGTCCTAAATCATTCTTTATAATCGAAAAACTTTCAAAGAAAACTTAAAATACCAACTAAGCTAACACTCACAAGATAAACCAGGATACATCGGAACTAAACAGCGTCTTCCAAATTAGTCTTTCAAACGCCAACAAAGCTGGTACAGACAAGTTAAACTACGAAAAAGCCCAACCAAACATCCTATATCACACTTTTCAAACGAAAAACCTCCAAAACACAATTGGAAACATCCTTTTTCGGTCTTCGATTGTCAGGTCATCAGAAGAAAAGCCATTGGGATATGTTCTTTAAGTTTGAACGATCGATTCTAATGTACACGGTTATTTTATTGGAAAATAATAACAACAAACCCATGTGGCTGCATAAATTTGACCTCAGGATAAATATATAACAAACTAAGACAAATCTGTTTTTTCCTTATTATTTGTATTATTCCTAATCTTGTGGTACCTCAAGTGTTAATTTAAGCGACCTACCACAGATTTTGAACTGTACATATTCAGATTTCTAGGTCAATTTATCCATTTTCAATTCTCTTGGGAGTTGTGCATCTTCTTGTTCTTCACTTTAATTTTAAAGTGTTGCCAGTGTCCTATTGCAAAGCATTTGTTTTTTTTTTTTCCAAAAATCCACAGATTACGTAAACTGAGTCTTTCATCTTCTTCATTTGGAGAAACCTGTGCAGAAGAGAGCAATAACGAACATGAAAGGCCGTAGTGGTACCGGCTGTACATCTGTCGTTTAAATGCTGGGGATAGTGGATTCGGGTATCTGCACTTCCCACAGGTCCAATCCAGTAACCATTCAAAGACGGCGAATAATTCTTAATTTTGCGCTGCGTTTTCATTCACCCTGCGTTTTCATTCGCGCTGCGTTTTCATTCCCGCTGCGATTCTTTTTACGCGGCCACAGAATAAGAAATAAAGAAAATACCGACAAGTGCATGAATCCGAAAATATGTGCGAACAAGTATGGGTCCTAAACATGACCGCTAACGGAAATTATCCAGTCCAAAAAATTTCTAGATTTCTGCGGAGCCTGCAAACAAGGTCTTAAGCCAGAATCTAAGGCTGTATTACGCGATGGATGTGAAAAATAGTTAGTGTATAGAGTGCATAAACATATCCATCCCAGAATATGAACTCTTTGCAAAGATGTCAACCATAGGAGATATGCAGAAGTACTGTCCGGTTTGCAATCAATCTGGAACATCAGCAGACCCCCCTTCATTAGTAGAAATCTCGAGCCTTATAACATCCAATGTCCCAAGTGCTTCGGCTATCACGGACATAGTAAAAGGAGCGGTAGAGGAGCTTAAACGTGATATCACCGAAAGGATAGATGAAGTGAAAGAGTGTAATGATAACCTTGAGAAAAACATGGTGGAAAAATGTACTTTCCCAGAAGTTGAAATCAATTGAAACAAACCTCTTGGAATCATACGAGAAAATCACAGACCTAATTGACCACAGCCATCCAGTTGACCTGCTCCTGCTGGACTTTGCTTGGGCCTTTGACAAGGTTCCTCACAGTCGACTGCGCTCTGAAATATACGCTATCGGTATCAATCGGGCTGTTCTATACTGGCTGATGAATTTCCTTACAAATCGCAAGCAGAAAGTTCACTTATTTGCTACAGATGGCCAGCCAATCTACTTTGACGAGACCGAAGTATTGAGCGGAGTACCACAGGGAGCTGTACTGGGTCCCAACTGTCTTTTTCATTTACATCAATGATGTATTTAACCATATTGACAATGGCATGCACTTGTTTGCTGATGATTCCAAACTCTTTGGTATTGCATGCCCTCAGAGCATCCAGCGCGACATAGATGAGCTACAAGTTTAGACAAAAGACTGGCTTCTCCAGTCTAATTTAGGAAAGTGCTGTGTATTACACCTTGGACCCAATAACCCAATGGCGAACTACACGATCTACAGCACCACCATCAAAGTAAGAGAGCAACTAGAGAATAGAGCAGAAGAAAGGGATCTTGGTGTCATCATTGATGATTAACAAATTTCACAGCCATGTCCAGAATGTTGTTTCCCGTTCAAGCTCCAGTCTTGAACGGCTAAAATGAACTATCAACAGCAGACAGTTATCTATATATATATAAAATTATTTAAGGCTCTCGTCAGACCCCATCTCGATTTTGGTATGTGTCTGGCTGGTCCTTCTTGTCGGCAAGATGTGAGACTCATCGAAATCGTACGAGACGAGCAAAAAAATGCACACGAAGTCTAGTATCGACCTCAAATGAAGACTGCCTCCAATACCTCAAACTACCCACTCTAGTTTACAGACACGTTCGCAGCGATATAATGCTTACTTACAAGCTGCAGAACAAAAAGTCAGCAATCTTTGGCGGCAATCTCAGTAAAAGTAGCACAACACAAGAGGACACTCTAAGAATCTACCAAAGTCAAGCTACCGATCGAAAACTGGCTAAACATTCTGTATAAAAAGTCATAAACCGTCGGAATCAACTGAAATATCTAACTGTTAATTCTCCCTCCATCCAGTCACTCCATAACTCTATAATTTAACCTCTATATAAAAATCTAAGTTAATATGGGATAGAGATTCTGTATAAGAAGTCATAAACCGTTGGAATCAACTGAAATATCTAACTGTTAATGCTCCCTCCATCCAGTCACTCCATAACTCTATAATTTAACCTCTATATAAAAATCTAAGTTAATATGGGATAGAGTTTGTTCTTTATTATAGATAAAGTGAAAAGTACGACCCCCGAAACTTTTATCCCAATGCAAAATTTTCCAAGTAAAAAATTCATTCATAGAAAGTCTCCCCCCTCCCTGAATAATATTGGTAAACGTCCCAGAAACATACACTCGAGTTATACAATGGACAAATTTAATAGCTTGTGGACCTTCCTCCGGGGCTCTGGGCAAGGGGAGACGGGGGAGGGGGTCCTTTCACTCCCAAAGACATAGTTATTGGATCTTTCAACAAAACTGAATAAAATGGCAATCTCAAAATTTTGATTAGAAGACTTCGGGAGAAATTGGGTGTGATAGAGGGCTGAGTTGGCATCCATTTTATTTGGTCACTTAAAAAGTGCTCTAGGTTCGATGCAATCACCTCTTGGAGGAGCCAAGGGAGCCGGGTCACCTTTTTTTAAAGTTCGTTGCCACGAGCTTTTTCAAGATTCTTGACTTTTTTTGAATAAAATGCAAAATTTCACATTATTTTCGAAAGTAGCTTGAAAACTTTACAGTTGGGCTGTAAAGTCTTACAGCCCATTTGATGCAATTTTAAATATTATTCCTTGGCTTTACGGAGATAATTACCCCTTTTTCGAAAATCAAGGAAAATTTCTTAAGGACTATAGCTTTTGATGGGAGACAATGAAACAAAAAAATCTTTCCTTTTTTTTTCCTCATAATTAGTTTTTACTCCCTGATTACCTACCTCGCTCCCCCTTGTGGGCACCCGCAAGCCCTTTTCTTTCTTACACCCACCCAACTGAAAGAAACCACTTGGTAGGCCTACCAAAGGATAGGTTTTACTGGAATGTAGGAAAATGAGTGAAAATCGTTTGGTGTCAACGTTTGCTTAACATATTCCTTAACAGGTTAAATCGCTGGGAAATACTGGTGTTGAACCATGCTAAGTTTATTTTTTTTATAAAGTCGAAAAAATCCTTTGAGTGTTGAAGCAACTTAAGCCTAAATTTTTAAACAAGGATAGTCTGGAATTTTGAGTCAAAATAATTAATCACAGAAAATAAGAAAAGATTGTGCGGAATCTGCACTAGCCAGGAATTATGAGTATTGGGAATGAATTGTTTTTTATTGTTTTAAAAAGTAGAGTTGCGAGAAAGAATCAAACTTTAGCGCAAGGAGTGGGGCGTCGAGGAGGAAAAACCCCTTTCATAAATGGAGTAATTTCTGTTCGTTTTAAGTTTTAATGTCGCTCCTTACTTTCATTTCAAAAAACTTGTTTTTTTTATTTAATTTCTGAAAGTTTTTGAATTAATGCATGTCTGATTTTGGCTCTCCGTACATAAATTATTAAAATGAAATTTGCATATTAATTCTTTTTTTGGCTAAATGGCTTTCTCTTAGTTTTGATCAGACGATTTTGAGAAATAAGGGGTGGGAAAAGAGGCCTAGTTGTCCTCCAATTTTTCGGTTACTTAAAAAGGCAACTAGATCTTTTAATTTTTAACGAACGTTTTTATTAGTAAAAAAAATACGCAACTTAAGAATTAACTTACGTAACAAACTTTCATATTCTTATATCTTTGATTATATATATGAGGGGGTTGGTCCCCTCGTTAATACCTCGCTCTTCACACTAAATCTTGTTTTGTCCCAATTCTTTAAGAATGACCCCTGAATCAGAAAGGCCGTAGAACAAATAGTTGAAATTACTTAAAAAATTTTTAGTCATTATTAGTACATACGGCTTTATATGTGCACAGATAATGGGAAAGCCAAGAATGTTGTATATTCGCAATTTTTACGTAGTTTAACTCCTGCAGACGAAATGAATGCTTGCCTGAAAAATTCTAATTTATGGGCACACGTAAAAATATTAAAATTAACTACAAATATGCGTGTCCGATTGCAAAACGATGACTCTGCTCAAACATTTTCAGATCAATTGCTGGCAATTGGAAACGGAAAGCTCCCAGTAGACTCAATTTCAGGACGTATACAACTACCTGCTGATTTCTGTAATTTAGTGATGTCCAAAAATGAATTGATTGAAAAAGTATTTCCGAATATTCTAAAAAATTATAAAAATAATAAATGGCTAAGTGAAAGAGCGATTCTCGCACCCAAAAATATAGACGTCCAAGAAATCAACAATATTGTTTTGACCATGATTCGAGACCAGGCAGTCCTTTACAAGTCAGTCGACACAGTTTTGGAACCAAATGAAGCGGTTAATTATCCATCTGAATTTTTAAATTCCATAGATCCTTCAGGGTTTCCACCACACGCGCTACAACTAAGAATAGGCGTACCAATAATACTTTTAAGAAATATCAACCCACCAAAGCTTTGCAATGGCACGCGACTTGCCGTAAAAAAAAGGCCACAATCTTGACAGGGCCTTCCAAGGGTGAGGCTGTTCTTACTCCTCGCATTCCCATGATTCCAACGGATCTGCCTTTTCAATTTAAAAGATTGCAATTCCCAATTCGATTAGCATTTGCAATCACCATTAAAACAAAGCTCAAGGTCAATCATTAGAAAAATGTGGTATAGATCTTAATACTGATTGTTTTTCCCATGGACAATTGTACGTTGCATGTTCGAGGGTTGGTAAACCTGACAATCTATTTATATGCAGCGACAATTGGACAGCGAAGAATGTTGTATATTCGCAGGTTTTACGCAGTTATTTTGTATTGTATCTTTCTATCTATCTATCGATATAAAAACGAGTTGTGTGTATGCATGTTTGTTTGTTTGTAAAAAGAGTGTTTGCATATGACGTCATTATTAGTACATACGGCTTTGTATATGCACAGACAATGGGAAAGCCAAGAATGTTGTATAATCGCAATTTTTACGTAGTTTGAAACATATATATAAATCTATCTATATTCACAGGTGGGACACAGGGACACAACTACAATGGCACGTAACTAATATGGCGCGTAGCGCGGGGGGGCTTGGGGGTCGCGAAGCACCCCACCAACTAGGTGTTGGGGTGGCGCGAAGCGCCATCCCAACAGCTAGTATATATATATATATATATATATATATATATATATATATATATATATATAACTTGAAATAATAATAAAATTGGTTGTAAATGCTATTTTTTCTCGCTAAAATGTTTATGTTAGAAATAATTTTTTAAATTTTGATTGCTATCAATTGGTTTGCCTTTGGAGCTCAAAATTTATTTTCTACCAGAAGAAATTATTAAATTACGAAAAAATAATAAAGGCATCCTAATACGTATTCACTATTATCATAGTTAAAATATGTAGCCTATGTCAGCCATTAGAATTTTACTGATTAAAGTAAATTAATAAAGTTGTAAAAGAAATGTTGTCTATAATACCTTGCGATGATGTAGTGGATAAAGCTGTGCATCCTAATTTAAGGGTGGCAGGTTCAATTCTGTGTGTCGTAAGGAATTGAATTTTGTAATTAAGATAATATCTTGAATTAAGATAATAGTTGTACGTCAATTTTTCAAGCAATCGTTCCAGAATTTTGCCAGTGTGAATACACACTACTTTTGATAGGAAGACTTACAAGTCCTTTTCTTTTTTATACCCACCCAACTGAAAGAAACCATTTGGTACCAAAGGATATGAGTGAAAATCGTTTGGTTTCCACGTTTGCTTAACATATTCCTTAACAGGTTAAATCACTGGGAAATACTGGTGTTGAACCATGCTAAGTTTTTTTTTTTTTAAAGTCAAAAAAATCCTTTGAGTTTAAATTTTTAAACAAGGATAGTCTTTTATTTTGAGTCAAAATAATTAATCACAGAAAATGCGAAAAGATTGTGCAGAATCTGCACTAGCCTGGAATTTTGAGTAAAAATAATTAATCAAGTCTTCGATCAGAAAATGTGAAAAGATTGTACATAATCAATTGAATTTTTTTTAACTGCAAGTAAGGAGCGACATTAAAATTTAAAACGAACAGAATTTGTTCCGTATATGAAAGGGGTTGTCCACTCCTCAACACCTCTCTCTTTATACTAAAGGGTTTTATTGTTTTAAAAATTAGAGGTGTGACAAAGAGTCCAATTTTAGCGTGAAAAGCGAGGGGCTGAGAAGGGGGTAGAGCACTTGAAATAATAATTAAATTGGTTACAAATGGCTATTTCTTCTTGCTAAACTGTCTTTGTTATTACTAAAAAAAATTACTAAAAAAAGACTAAAAAAAAGGGGATCATAATATGCATTCCCTTTCATCCGAGTTAAAATAAGTAGCTGACATAAGCCAATAAATTTTACGGATTAAAGTAAATTGATAAAGTTATAAAAGAAATACTATCTATAATACCTTGCGATGACGTAGTGGGCAAAGCTGCGTATGATGATCGAAGGGTGGCAGGTTCAGTCTTGCGTGTCGTGAGGAAAAGTGTAGTTGAATTTTAGGTCAAAATTTCCAACATTTTTACAATTTCCCGTCCTGAGCTTTTAGATCAAAACAGGTTTTGAGAAATAAAAGTTCAACTAAATTCTATTTTTCGTATACTACCAATAAAATGTAATAATGTTTTCACAACGTGAAAACAGGCTCGCGGCTCAAAGAGAAATTACCAAAAAAATCATGCCGAGGAATCACAAGAACAACGTGAAAACAGGCTTGCGGCTCAAAGAGATAATGCCAAAAGAAAGCGTGTCAAGGAATCAGAAGAGCGACGTCAAAATTATAAACTGGCATTCAGGTACAGCCCAGTCGATGATTATAGCTCGAGTAGATGTGTTCAAATCGGGACTGTGTCTAAAATTTATTAAATCTGAATACAAATTGTTTTCCCATGGACAATTATATGTTGCATGTTCAAGAGTCGGTAAACTTGACAATCTATTTATGTGCACAGACAATGGGACAGCGAAGAATGTTGTATATTCGCAAGTTTTACGCAGTTAAAAACATATATATATATATATATATATATATATATATATATATATATATATATATATATATATATATATATATATATACATATATATATATATATATATATATATATATATATATCTATATATATAAAAATAAGTTGTTTGTCTGTCTGTCACCTGACGTCATTATAAGGATTGAGCTGTATTTCGTCATGAAATTAGTTGTCGTCATGTTTGTTATGACGATGCTTAGTGCGGAGGGGGCTTACGCGTGCGGAGGGGGGGGGGGGGGCTTGGGGACACAAGGAATATTTGATTAGCAATCACCATCAACAAAGCTCAAGGGTAATCATTAGAATAATGAGGTATAGATCTGAATACGGATTGTTTTTCCCATGGACAATTATATGCTGCATGTTCAAGAGTCGGTAAACCTGACAATATATTTATATGTACAGACAATGGGACAGCGAAGAATGTTGTATATTCGATAGTTTTACGTAGTTAAAAACATATATATATATATATATATATATATATATATATATATATATATATATATATATATATCTATATATATAAAAATAAGTTGTCTGTCTGTGGATGTGTGGATGGATGTGTCAGGTGACGTCACCTGAAAAAACTGGATTAGGTGACGTCAAAACTGAAAAAACTAAAAAAAGGCAAAAACTACAAAAAAAACTAAAAACTAATAAAAAAAATAAAAAAGCTAAAAAACTAAAAAAACTATAAAGGTAAAAACCAATAAAAAACTAAAAAAAAAACTGAAAAAACTAAAAAAAGGCAAAAACTACAAAAAAAAACTAAAAACTAATAAAAAAAGTAAAAAAGCTAAAAAACTAAAAAAACTAAAAAAACTAAAAAAATGTAAAAAACTAAAAAAAATAAAAAATAAAAAAAAACTAAAAAAAAGGAAAAAACTGAAAAATAAGCTAAAATAAAGGTAAAAACCAATAAAAAACTAAAAAGAAAAAAAGGAAAAAACTAATAAATGACGACACTCAAAGAGAAAGCGACCAGGACAAAAGGAATGTTCGATTAGCAATCAACAAAGCACCGGGACACAGGGAGTATAAATGACGACCAGGACATAAGTAAAAAAAAAAACTATCTATATATATAAAAATAAGTTGTCAAACTAAAAAAAGGCAAAAACTACAAAAAAAACTAAAAACTAATAAAAAAGCTAAAAAACTAAAAAAACTAAAAAAAAGGCAAAAACTACAAAAAAAACTAAAAACTAATAAAAAAAATAAAAAAGCTAAAAAACTAAAAAAACTAAAAAAACTAAAAAAAGGTAAAAAACTAAAAAAACTAAAAACTAAAAAAAACTAAAAAAAAGGAAAAAACTGAAAAATAAGCTAAAATAAAGGTAAAAACCAATAAAAAACTAAAAAAAAAACTGAAAAAACTAAAAAAAGGCAAAAACTACAAAAAAACTAAAAACTAATAAAAAAAGTAAAAAAGCTAAAAAACTAAAAAAACTAAAAAAACTAAAAAAACTAAAAAAAGGTAAAAAACTAAAAAAAATAAAAAATAAAAAAAAACTAAAAAAAAAGGAAAAAACTGAAAAATAAGCTAACATAAAGGTAAAAACCAATAAAAACTAAAAAGAAAAAAAGGAAAAAACTAAAAAAAATTTTCATCTAAAAAACTAAAAAAAACTAAAAAAGGTAAAAACTAAAAGAACTAAAAAAGAAAAAAATAAATGACGACACTCAAAGAGAAAGCGACCAGGACAAAAGGAATGTTCGATTAGCAATCAACAAAGCACCGGGACATAGGGAGTATAAATGACGACCAGGACATAAGTAAAAAAAAAATTAACAAAACTAAAAAGAAGGTAAAAACTACAAAAAAACTAAAAAGAAAAAAAAACTAAAAACTAATAAAAAAACTAAAAAATCTAAAAATCTAAATAAACTAAAAAAGAAAAAAAAAGGAAAAAAATAAAGGAGAAAAACAAAACTAAAAAACGAATGTATATACAGACCGGTACACCGGGATACAAATGACGACCGGGACACAGGGAATATAAATGACGACCGGGACACAGGGACACAACTACAACGGGGACACCGGGGGAAACAGGGGGATATAAATGACGACCGGGACAAAAAAACTAAAAAGAAAAAAAAACTAAAAACTAATAAAAAAACTAAAAAATCTAAAAATCTAAATAAGCTAAAAAAGAAAAAAAAAGGAAAAAAATAAAGGAGAAAAACAAAACTAAAAAACGAATGTATATACAGACCGGGACACCGGGATACAAATGACGACCGGGACACAGGGAATATAAATGACGACCGGGACACAGGGACACAACTACAACGGGGACACCGGAGGAAACAGGGGGATGTAAATGACGACCGGGACACCGGGACAGGGAATGGTCGATTAGCAATCACCATCAACAAAGCTCAAGGGCAATCATTAGAATCATGAGGTATAGATCTGAATACAGATTGTTTTCCCATGGACCATTATATGTTGCATGTTCAAGAGTCGGTAAACCTGACAATCTATTTATATGCAAAGACAATGGGACAGCAAAGAATGTTGTATATTCGCAAGTTTTACGTAGTTAAAACCATATATATATATATATATCTATATTCACAGGTGGGACATAGGGACACAACTACAATGGCGCGTAACTATTATGGCGCGTAACGACTTACGCGCGCGGGGGGGCTTGGGGGGGGCGCGAAGCGCCCCCACCAACTAGGTGTTGGGGTGGCGCGAAGCGCCACCCCAACAGCTAGTATATCTTATATATATAAAAATAAGTTGTCTATGGATGGATGGATGGATGTGTCAGGTGACGTCACCTGAAAAACTGGATCTGGTGACGTCAAAACTGAAAAAACTAAAAAAAGGCAAAAACTACAAAAAAAACTAAAAACTAATAAAAAAAATAAAAAAGCTAAAAAACTAAAAAAACTATAAAGGTAAAAACCAATAAAAAACTAAAAAAAAAAACTGAAAAAACTAAAAAAAGGCAAAAACTACAAAAAAAAACTAAAAACTAATAAAAAAAGTAAAAAAGCTAAAAAACTAAAAAAAACTAAAAAAACTAAAAAAAGGTAAAAAACTAAAAAAAATAAAAATAAAAAAAAACTAAAAAAAAGGAAAAAACTGAAAAATAAGCTAAAATAAAGGTAAAAACCAATAAAAAACTAAAAAGAAAAAAAGGAAAAAACTAATAAATGACGACACTCAAAGAGAAAGCGACCAGGACAAAAGGAATGTTCGATTAGCAATCAACAAAGCACCGGGACACAGGGAGTATAAATGACGACCAGGACATAAGTAAAAAAAAAAACTATCTATATATATAAAAATAAGTTGTCAAACTAAAAAAAAGCAAAAACTACAAAAAAAAACTAAAAACTAATAAAAAAGCTAAAAAACTAAAAAAACTAAAAAAAAGGCAAAAACTACAAAAAAACTAAAAACTAATAAAAAAAATAAAAAAGCTAAAAAACTAAAAAAACTAAAAAAACTAAAAAAAAGGTAAAAAACTAAAAAAACTAAAAACTAAAAAAAACTAAAAAAAAGGAAAAAACTGAAAAATAAGCTAAAATAAAGGTAAAAACCAATAAAAAACTAAAAAAAAAACTGAAAAAACTAAAAAAAGGCAAAAACTACAAAAAAACTAAAAACTAATAAAAAAAGTAAAAAAGCTAAAAAACTAAAAAAACTAAAAAAACTAAAAAAACTAAAAAAAGGTAAAAAACTAAAAAAAATAAAAAATAAAAAAAAACTAAAAAAAAAGGAAAAAACTGAAAAATAAGCTAACATAAAGGTAAAAACCAATAAAAAACTAAAAAGAAAAAAAGGAAAAAACTAAAAAAATTTTCATCTAAAAAACTAAAAAAAAACTAAAAAAGGTAAAAACTAAAAGAACTAAAAAATAAAAAAATAAATGACGACACTCAAAGAGAAAGCGACCAGGACAAAAGGAATGTTCGATTAGCAATCAACAAAGCACCGGGACACAGGGAGTATAAATGACGACCAGGACATAAGTAAAAAAAAAAATTAACAAAACTAAAAAGAAGGTAAAAACTACAAAAAAACTAAAAAGAAAAAAAAAACTAAAAACTAATAAAAAAACTAAAAAATCTAAAAATCTAAATAAACTAAAAAAGAAAAAAAAAGGAAAAAAATAAAGGAGAAAAACAAAACTAAAAAACGAATGTATATACAGACCGGTACACCGGGATACAAATGACGACCGGGACACAGGGAATATAAATGACGACCGGGACACAGGGACACAACTACAACGGGGACACCGGGGGAAACAGGGGGATATAAATGACGACCGGGACAAAAAAACTAAAAAGAAAAAAAAACTAAAAACTAATAAAAAAACTAAAAAATCTAAAAATCTAAATAAGCTAAAAAAGAAAAAAAAAGGAAAAAACTAAAGGAGAAAAACAAAACTAAAAAAAGAATGTATATACAGACCTGGACACCGGGATACAAATGACGACCGGGACACAGGGAATATAAATGACGACCGGGACACAGGGACACAACTACAACGGGGACACCGGAGGAAACAGGGGGATGTAAATGACGACCGGGACACCGGGACAGGGAATGGTCGATTAGCAATCACCATCAACAAAGCTCAAGGGCAATCATTAGAATCATGAGGTATAGATCTGAATACAGATTGTTTTCCCATGGACCATTATATGTTGCATGTTCAAGAGTCGGTAAACCTGACAATCTATTTATATGCAAAGACAATGGGACAGCAAAGAATGTTGTATATTCGCAAGTTTTACGTAGTTAGAACCATATATATATGTATATATATATATATATATATATGTATATATATATATATATATATATATATATATATATATATATATATATATATATATATATATATATATATATATACCCCAACACCTAGTTGGTGGGGCACTTCGCCCCCCCCAAGCCCCCCCGCGCGCGTAAGTCGTTACGCGCCATATTAGTTACGCGCCATTGTAGTTGTGTCCCTGTGTCCCACCTGTGAATAGAGATAGATATAAATATATGTTTTTAACTACGTAAAACATGCGAATATACAACATTCTTCGCTGTCCCAGTGTCTGTGCATAGAAATAGATTGTCAGGTTTACTGACTCTTGAACATGCAACATATAATTTTCCATGGGAAAAACAATCCGTATTCAGATCTATACCTCATTATTCTAATGATGTGTCCCTGTGTCCCGGTCGTCATTTATATTCTCTGTGTCCCGGTCGTCATTTGTGTCCCGGTGTCACAGTTTGTAATTTCTCTTTGAGTGTCCCGGTCGTCATTTATATTCCCTGTGTCCCGGTCGTCATTTGTGTCCCGGTGTCCCGGTCTGTAATTTCTATTCGAACAATCCCTGTGTCCCGGTCGTCATTTATATATCCCGACTGTGCCCCCGACGTCCCCGTTGTAGTTGTGTCCCTGTGTCCCGGTTGTCATTTATATTCCCTGTGTCCCGGTCGTGATTTGTGTCCGGTTGTCCCAGTCTGTAATTTCTCTTTGAGGTTCTCGGTCGTCACTTATATTCCCTCTGTCTCGGTCGTCTTTTGTGTCCTGGTCTGTAATTTCTCTTTGAGTGTTTTTTCTTTTTAGTTTTTTTTTAGTTTTTTACCTTTTTTCTTTTTTCAGTTTTCTTTTTCTTCTTTATTTTTCAGCGTCACTATGAAGTACATATCGCGGAACCTTTGTTTTTTTTAACTTAAATCTGGTAGGCATTGATGACCTTATCCAAGTCAAAATCCCAAACCCAATCATCATCGCTATCATTTTCAGTTTTGATATGTTTTGACTCTCGCTGTCCAGGTGGATTTTCATCTAACTGCGCGGTTTTGCGTTCTTTAGCCGCAAGCCTGTTTTCTTGCTGTTCTTGTGATTCCTCGGAACGCTTTCTTTTCTTACTTTCTCTATCAGCAGCAAGTTTTTTGGCATAAACTCTTTGAGCAGCTTCCTCGGCTGTTGCCATTGTAGGTTCTTCAGTCATTTTATAATTAAACATTTTTCCGTGAACAAACCTGTGTCCCGGTCGTCATTTGTGTCCCGGTGTCCCAGTTTGTAATTTCTCTTTGAGTGTCCCGGTCGTCATTTATATTCCCTGTGTCCCGGTCGTCATTTGTGTCCCGGTGTCCCGGTCTGTAATTTCTATTCGAACAATCCCTGTGTCCCGGTCGTCATTTATATATCCCGACTGTGCCCCCGACGTCCCCGTTGTAGTTGTGTCCCTGTGTCCCGGTTGTCATTTATATTCCCTGTGTCCCGGTCGTGATTTGTGTCCGGTTGTCCCAGTCTGTAATTTCTCTTTGAGGTTCCCGGTCGTCACTTATATTCCCTCTGTCTCGGTCGTCTTTTGTGTCCCAGTCTGTAATTTCTCTTTGAGTGTTTTTTCTTTTTAGTTTTTTTTTAGTTTTTTACCTTTTTCCATTTTTCAGTTTTCTTTTTCTTCTTTATTTTTCAGCGTCACTATGAAGTACATATCGACGAACCTTTGTTTTTTTAACTTAAATCTGGTAAGCATTGATGACCTTATCCAAGTCAAAATCCCAAACCCAATCATCATCGCTATCATTTTCAGTTTTGATATGTTTTGACTCTCGCTGTCCAGGTGGATTTTCATCTAACTGCGCGGTTTTGCGTTCTTTAGCCGCAAGCCTGTTTTCTTGCTGTTCTTGTGATTCCTCGGAACGCTTTCTTTTCTTACTTTCTCTATCAGCAGCAAGTTTTTTGGCATAAACTCTTTGAGCATCTTCCTCGGCTGTTGCCATTGTAGGTTCTTCAGTCATTTTACAATTAAACATTTTTCCGTGAACGCATGTCTTAAATACCATTAATGACGTCACCGTCAAAGCAAAAATGACGACAACTAATTTCATGACGTCAGTCAACACAGAAACATGACGTCACCTGATCCACAGACAGACAGACAACTTATTTTTATATATATAGAATATATATATATATATATATATATATATATATATATATATATATATATATATATATATATATATATATATATATATATATATACTAGCTGCCTAGTATATACTACTACCTAGATGGTGGGGGCGCTTCGCGCCCCCCCAAGCCCCCCCGCGCGCGTAAGTCGTTACGCGCCATATTAGTTACGCGCCATTGTAGTTGTGTCCCTATGTCCCACCTGTGAATATAGATATATATATATATATATATATATATATATATATATATATATATATATATATATATATATATATATATATATATCTATCTATATATATAAAAATAAGTTGTCTGTCTGTGGATGTGTGGATGGATGTGTGGATGGATGTGTCAGGTGACGTCACCTGAAAAAACTGGATCAGGTGACGTCAAAACTGAAAAAACTAAAAAAAGGCAAAAACTACAAAAAAAACTAAAAACTAATAAAAAAAATAAAAAAGCTAAAAAACTAAAAAAACTATAAAGGTAAAAACCAATAAAAAACTAAAAAAAAACTAAAAAAAGGCAAAAACTACAAAAAAAACTAAAAACTAATAAAAAAAGTAAAAAAGCTAAAAAACTAAAAAAACTAAAAAAAGGTAAAAAACTAAAAAAAATAAAAAATAAAAAAAAACTAAAAAAAAGGAAAAACTGAAAAATAAGCTAAAATAAAGGTAAAAACCAATAAAAAACTAAAAAGAAAAAAAGGAAAAAACTAATAAATGACGACACTCAAAGAGAAAGCGACCAGGACAAAAGGAATGTTCGATTAGCAATCAACAAAGCACCGGGACACAGGGAGTATAAATGACGACCAGGACATAAGTAAAAAAAAAACTATCTATATATATAAAAATAAGTTGTCAAACTAAAAAAAGGCAAAAACTACAAAAAAAACTAAAAACTAATAAAAAAGCTAAAAAACTAAAAAAACTAAAAAAAAGGCAAAAACTACAAAAAAAACTAAAAACTAATAAAAAAATAAAAAAGCTAAAAAACTAAAAAAACTAAAAAAACTAAAAAAAAGGTAAAAAACTAAAAAAACTAAAAACTAAAAAAAACTAAAAAAAAGGAAAAAACTGAAAAATAAGCTAAAATAAAGGTAAAAACCAATAAAAAACTAAAAAAAAAAACTGAAAAAACTAAAAAAAGGCAAAAACTACAAAAAAACTAAAAACTAATAAAAAAAGTAAAAAAGCTAAAAAACTAAAAAAACTAAAAAAACTAAAAAAACTAAAAAAAGGTAAAAAACTAAAAAAAATAAAAAATAAAAAAAAACTAAAAAAAGGAAAAAACTGAAAAATAAGCTAACATAAAGGTAAAAACCAATAAAAACTAAAAAGAAAAAAAGGAAAAAACTAAAAAAAATTTTCATCTAAAAAACTAAAAAAAACTAAAAAAGGTAAAAACTAAAAGAACTAAAAAAGAAAAAAATAAATGACGACACTCAAAGAGAAAGCGACCAGGACAAAAGGAATGTTCGATTAGCAATCAACAAAGCACCGGGACATAGGGAGTATAAATGACGACCAGGACATAAGTAAAAAAAAAATTAACAAAACTAAAAAGAAGGTAAAAACTGCAAAAAAACTAAAAAGAAAAAAAAACTAAAAACTAATAAAAAAACTAAAAAATCTAAAAATCTAAATAAACTAAAAAAGAAAAAAAAAGGAAAAAAATAAAGGAGAAAAACAAAACTAAAAAACGAATGTATATACAGACCGGTACACCGGGATACAAATGACGACCGGGACACAGGGAATATAAATGACGACCGGGACACAGGGACACAACTACAACGGGGACACCGGGGGAAACAGGGGGATATAAATGACGACCGGGACAAAAAAACTAAAAAGAAAAAAAACTAAAAACTAATAAAAGAACTAAAAAATCTAAAAATCTAAATAAGCAAAAAAAGAAAAAAAAAGGAAAAAAATAAAGGAGAAAAACAAAACTAAAAAACGAATGTATATACAGACCGGGACACCGGGATACAAATGACGACCGGGACACAGGGAATATAAATGACGACCGGGACACAGGGACACAACTACAACGGGGACACCGGAGGAAACAGGGGGATGTAAATGACGACCGGGACACCAGGACAGGGAATGGTCGATTAGCAATCACCATCAACAAAGCTCAAGGGCAATCATTAGAATCATGAGGTATAGATCTGAATACAGATTGTTTTCCCATGGACCATTATATGTTGCATGTTCAAGAGTCGGTAAACCTGACAATCTATTTATATGCAAAGACAATGGGACAGCAAAGAATGTTGTATATTCGCAAGTTTTACGTAGTTAAAACCATATATATATATATCTATCTATATTCACAGGTGGGACATAGGGACACAACTACAATGGCGCGTAACTATTATGGCGCGTAACGACTTACGCGCGCGGGGGGGCTTGGGGGGGGCGCGAAGCGCCCCCACCAACTAGGTGTTGGGGTGGCGCGAAGCGCCACCCCAACAGCTAGTATATATATATATATATATATATATATATATATATATATATATATATATATATATATATATATATATATATATATATATATATATATATATATATATATATATATGTTTTTAACTACGTAAAACTTGCGAATATACAACATTCTTTGCTGTCCCATTGTCTGTGCATATAAATAGATTGTAAGGTTTACCGACTCTTGAACATGCAACATATAATGGTCCATGGGAAAACAATCCGTATTCAGATCTATACCTCATGATTATAATGATTGCCCTTGAGCTTTGTTGATGGTGATTGCTAATCGACCATTCCCTGAGTCGCCATCGTCATTTATATATCCCCCTGTGCACCCCGGCGTCCCCTTTGTAGTTATGTCCCTGTGTCCCGGTCGTCATTTATATTCCCTGTGTCCCGGTCGTCATTTGTGTCCCGGTGTTCCAGTCTGTGATTTCTCTTTGAGTGTCCCGGGCGTCATTTATATTCCTTGTGTCCCGGTGTCCCGGTCGTCATTTATATCCCCCTGTGCCCCCCGGCGTCCCCATTGTAGTTGTGTCCCTGTGTCCCGGTCGTCATTTATAGTCCCTGTGTCCCGGTCGTCATTTGTATCCCGGTGTCCCGGTCTGTATATACATTCGTTTTTTAGTTTTGTTTTTCTCCTTTATTTTTTTCCTTTTTTCTTTTTTTTCTTTTTTAGTTTATTTAGATTTTTAGATTTTTTTTTATATTTATTAATATTTTTTAGTTTTCTTTTTCTCTTATTTTTCAGTTTTTTCCTTTTTTTAGTTTTTTCTTTTTTAGTTTTTAGTTTTTTTTTGTTTTTTACCTTTTTTTAGTTTTTTTAGTTGTTTTAGTTTTTTAGCTTTTTTAGTTTTTTTATTAGTTTTTAGTTTTTTTTTTAGTTTTTGCCTTTTTTTAGTTTTTTCAGTTTTTTTTAGTTTTTAGTTTTTTACCTTTTTTAGTTTTTTTTCTTTTTAGTTTTTTTGTAGTTTTTACCTTTTTTAGTTTTTTTTCTTCTTTTGTATTAGTGTGAAATAGTTCAGACGTCATATGCGGACAAACACGACGTCACTCGACAGACAGACAGACAGACATAACCCACAAACAACTTATTTTTATATATATTTATTCATATGTTTTTAGTTTTCTTTTTCTCTTTTATTTTTCAATTTTTTCCTTTTTTTTAGTTTTTTTCTTTTTTAGTTTTTAGTTTTTTTTTAGTTTTTTACCTTTTTTTAGTTTTTTTTTAGTTTTTTAGCTTTTTTAGTTTTTTTTTCTTTTTAGTTTGATTTGTAGTTTTTACCTTTTTTAGTTTTTTTCTTCTTTTGTATTAGTGTGAAATAATTCAGACGTCATATGCGAACAAACATGACGTCACCTGATCCACAGATCCACACACAGACAACTTATTTTTATATATATAGATATATATATTCACAGGTGGGACATAGGGACACAACTACATTGGCGCGTAACTAATATGGCGCGTAACGACTTACGCACGCGGGGGGGCTTGGGGGGGGGGGGGCGCGAAGCGCCCCCACCAACTAGGTCTTGGGGTGGCGCGAAGCGCCACCCCAACAGCTAGTATATATATATATATATCTATATATATAAAAATAAGTTGTCTGTCTGTGTGTCTGTCTGTGGATCAGGTGACGTCATGTTTCTGTGTTGACTGACGTCATGAAATTAGTTGTCGTCATTTTTGCTATGACGGTGACGTCATTAAAGATATTTAATCATGAAGTTAGTTGTCGTCATTTTTGCTTTGACGATGACGTCATTAAAGATATATGACATATGTTCACGTGGAAATCTATTAATGCTTAAGTTTAAAATGACTGATGAACTTACAATGGCAAAAGCCGATGAAGATGCTCAAAGAGTGTATGCCAAAAAACTTGCTGCTGATAGAGAAAGTCAGAAAAGAAAGCGTGCCGAGGAATCAAAAGAACAGCAAGGAAACAGGCTTGAGGCTGATTGAGAAAGAAAGAACAGAAAGCGTGCCAAGGAATCAAAAGAACAGCAAGGAAACAGGCTTGAGGCTGATAGAGAAAGAAAGAACAGAAAGCGTGCCGAGGAACCTTAAGAGCAACGCGAAAGCAGACTTGCTGCTAAAATAGAAAGTAAAAAAAGAAGGCGTGCCGAGGAATCACAAGAACAGCAAGAAATCAGGCTTGCTGCTGATAGAGAAAGTAAGAAAAGAAAGTGTGCCGAGGAATCACAAGGGCTGCACCACCAGAGCCATTGAAGACTTTCCTTACTGGAACTATGTCAGAATCTAATTGTTTTTTGTCAAAAATCAGAAAATACAACTCTTGTTTCCAAATGACGTCGTTTGGAGCCCAAATCGAAAATCCGGATAAATTTATGTCTACTTTCAAAGTAAAAGGGCAAATTTATCATAGGGCAGGGTCCCTTCTACCATTCTCAGGCGAGAATCATAAATTTTTACAATTGTACTTCATCAGTGATAGAAATTCTGAATTGAATGCACGTTGCGAAATTTCTCCCAACGTTGAAAGGACAATCGTTTCCCAATTGCAACATCTTTTCCACGAAATTAATAATTTAGTGCGTCTGTTCAAAACAGCCATCGATTTGATACCTACTGATACGCATAAAATTGTTATTTCCGCTGACAAAATGCCTCCTGGCCAACTTGTGCGTAGATACAATGCTCCAACTATCGACGAAGTGGCAATCGTTATGGTCGGTGATCAGTTTTTACCTCGAGATATTATTCTTCATAAGCGAAACGCTCAGTTGTTAAGAATTGCTGAAACTCATCGATGCTGCGATGCCCTACAATATCCTATCATTTTTTGGGATGGAGCCGACGGCTATCACTTTAATATTAAATTGATGAATCCAGCCACTAACAAAGATATGAGTAAGAAATGCAGTGCAATGCATTATTATTCCTATAGACTAATGATTCGGCAGGATGAAGAAAACTATATTTTAAAATGCCATGAATTGTTTCACCAATTTGTCGTTGATATGTATGCTAAAATTGAATCAGAACGTTTGCTATATATCCGCCTGAATCAGACCAAGCTCCGGTCTGAACAATACATTCATTTGCGAGATGCAGTTATAAATGACGGTAATACCACAAACGTTGGAAGATTAACAATTTTACCTTCGTCATATGCTGGCAGTCCCCGTCATACGCATGAACATGCTCAAGATGCTATTGCGTATGTTCGTCTTTATGGTCGTCCAGATTTATTTATTACATTTACATGTAATCAATCTTGGGACGAGATACTGCAGCTTTTACTTCAAGGACAATCGGCGGTTCATAGGCATGACATTACGGCCCGTGTCTTCCGGCAAAAGTTGAAATCACTGATAAACTACACAGTAAAACTTGTAGTGTTTGGGTCAGTGCGATGCTGGATGTACTCAGTGGAATGGCAAAAACGAGGTTTGCCACACGCACATATACTAATCTGGCTACATAAAAAAATTACTTCGAACGAAATTGATGATGTGATTTCCGCTGAAATACCTGATAAAATGTCGATAAGGGGTGTATGTTGTATATTCGTAATTTTTACGTAGTTTGAAACATATATATAAATCTATATATATTCACAGGTGGGACACAGGGACACAACTACAATGGCGCGTAACTAATATGGCGCGTAACGACTTACGCGCGCGGGGGGGCTTTGGGGGGCGCGAAGCGCCCCACCAACTAGGCGTTGGGGTGGCGCGAAGCGCCACCCCAACAGCTAGTATATATATATATCTATCTATATATATAAAAATAAGTTGTTTGTCTGTCTGTCGACTGACGTCATGTTTGTGTGTCGACTGACGTCATGTTTGTCGACTGACGAAATTACAGACCGGGACATCAGGACACAAATGACGACCGGGACATCTATCTATATATATAAAAATAAGTTGTTTGTCTATGTGTCTGTCTACTGACGTCAGGTTAGTGTGTCGACTGACGTCATGTTTGTCAACTGACGTATCTATCCATATATCTATATATATAAAAATAAGTTGTCTGTCTGTGTGTCTCTCTGTCAGGTGACGTCATGTTTCTATGTCGACTGACGTCATGAAGTTAGTTGTCGTCATTTTTGCTATGACGGTGACGTCATTAATGGTATTTGAGACATTTGTTCACGGAAAAATGTTTAATTGTAAAATGACTGAAGAACCTACAATGGCAACAGCCGAGGAAGCTGCTCAAAGAGTTTATGCCAAAAAACTTGCTGCTGATAGAGAAAGTTAGAAAAGAAAGCGTTCCAAGGAATCACAAGAACAGCAAGAAAACAGGCTTGCAGCTGATAGAGAAAGTAAGAAAAGAAAGTGTGCCGGGGAATCACAAGAACAGCAAGAAAACAGGCTTGCGACTAAAGAACGCAAAGCCGCGCAGTTAGATAAAAATCCACCTGGACAGCGAGAGTCAAAACATATCAAAACTGAAAATGATAGCGATGATGATTGGGTTTGGGATTTTGACTTGGATAAGGTCATCAATGCCTACCAGATTTAAGTTAAAAAAACAAAGGTTCGTCATAGTGACGCTGAAAAATAAAGAAGAAAAAG
Organism: Artemia franciscana; assembly: GCF_032884065.1. Lineage (NCBI taxonomy): Eukaryota > Metazoa > Arthropoda > Branchiopoda > Anostraca > Artemiidae > Artemia > Artemia franciscana. The sequence goes on from NW_027062659.1 coordinate 112,989, forward strand.
AAAACTGAAAAAAGAAAAAAGGTAAAAAACTAAAAAAAAACTAAAAAGAAAAAACACTCAAAGAGAAATTACAGACCGGGACACAAATGACGACCGAGACAGAGGGAATATAAGTGACGACCGGGAACCTCAAAGAGAAATTACAGACTGGGACACCCGGACACAAATCACGACCGGGACACAGGGAATATAAATGACGACCGGGACACAGGGACACAACTACAACAGGGACGCCGGGGGCACAGGCGGGATATATAAATGACGACCGGGACACAGGGATTGTTTGAATAGAAATTACAGACCTGGACACCGGGACACAAATGATGACCGGGACACCGGGACACAGGGAATATAAATGACGACCGGGACACTCAAAGAGAAATTACAAACTGGGACACCGGGACACAAATGACGACCGGGACACAGGGAATATAAATGACGACCGGGACACAGGGACACATCATTAGAATAATGAGGTATAGATCTGAATACGGATTGTTTTTCCCATGGACAATTATATGTTGCATGTTCAAAAGTCAGTAAACCTGACAATCTATTTATATGCACAGACAATGGGACAGCGAAGGATGTTGTATATTCGCATGGTTTACGTAGTTAAAAACATATATTTATATCTATCTCTATTCACAGGTGGGACACAGGGACACAACTACAATGGCGCGTAACTAATATGGCGCGTAACGACTTACGCGCGCGGGGGGGCTTGGGGGGCGCGAAGCGCCCCCCCAACAGCTAGTATATATATATATATATATATATATATATATATATATATATATATATATATATATATATATATATATATATATATATATATATATATATATATATAAGTTGTTTGTCTGTCTGTCGACTGACGTCATGTTTGTCGACTGATGTCATGTTTGTCGACTGATGAAATTACAGACCGGGACACCCGGACACAAATGACGACCGGGACACCGGGACACAGGGAATATAAATGACGACCGGGACAATCAAAGAGAAATTACAAACTGGGACACCGGGACACGAATTACGACCGGGACCCAGGAAATATAAATGACGACCAGGACACAGGGACACAACTACAACGGGGACGCCGGGGGGCAAAGGGGGGATATATAAATGACGACGGGGACACAGGGAATGTTCGATTAGCAATCATTATCAACAAAGCTCAAGGGCAATCATTAGAATAATGAGGTATAGATCTGAATACGGGTTGTTTTTTCCATCGACAAGAACAGCCGAGGAAGCTGCTCAAAGAGTTTATGCCAAAAAACTTGCTGCTGATAGAGAAAGCAAGAAAAGAAAACGTTCCGAGGAATCACAAGAACAGCAAGAAAACAGGCTTGCAGCTGATAGAGAAAATAAGAAAAGAAAGCGTGCCGGGAAATCACAAGAACAGCAAGAAAACAGGCTTGCGGCTAAAGAACGCAAAACCGCGCAGTTAGATGAAAATCCACTTGGACAGCGAGAGTCAAAACATATCAAAACTGAAAATGATAGCGATGATGATTGGGTTTGGGATTTTGACTTGGATAAGGTCATCAATGCCTACCAGATTTAAGTTAAAAAAACAAAGGTTCGTCGATATGTACTTCATAGTGATGCTGAAAAATAAAGAAGAAAAAGAAAACTGAAAAAAGAAAAAAGTAAAAAACTGAAAAAACACTCAAAGAGAAATTACAGACCGGGAAACAAATGACGACCGAGACAGAGGGAATATAAGTGACGACCGGGAACCTCAAAGAGAAATTACAGACTGGGACACCCGGA
>NW_027062660.1:0-59844 GCF_032884065.1 Artemia franciscana
CACACAAACATGACGTCAGTCAACACACAAACAAACAACTTATTTTTATATTTATACTAGCTGTTGGGGGGGCGCTTCGCGCCACCCCAACACCTAGTTGGTGGGGGCGCTTCGTGCCCCCCCCAAGCCCCCCCGCGCGCGTAAGTCGTTACGCGCCATAATAGTTACGCGCCATTGTAGTTGTGTCCCTATGTCCCACCTGTGAATATAGATATATATATATATATATATGGTTTTAACTACGTAAAACTTGCGAATATACAACATTCTTTGCTGTCCCATTGTCTTTGCATATAAATAGATTGTCAGGTTTACCGACTCTTGAACATGCAACATATAATGGTCCATGGGAAAACAATCTGTATTCAGATCTATACCTCATGATTCTAATGATTGCCCTTGAGCTTTGTTGATGGTGATTGCTAATCGACCATTCCCTGTCCCGGTGTCCCGGTCGTCATTTACATCCCCCTGTTTCCCCCGGTGTCCCCGTTGTAGTTGTGTCCCTGTGTCCCGGTCGTCATTTATATTCCCTGTGTCCCGGGTCCCGGTCATCATTTGTATCCCGGTGTCCCGGTCTGTATATACATTCGTTTTTTAGTTTTGTTTTTCTCCTTTATTTTTTTCTTTTTTTTTCTTTTTTAGCTTATTTAGATTTTTAGATTTTTTAGTTTTTTTTATTAGTTTTTAGTTTTTATTTCTTTTTAGTTTTTTTGTCCCGGTCGTCATTTATATCCCCCTGTTTCCCCCGGTGTCCCCGTTGTAGTTGTGTCCCTGTGTCCCGGTCGTTATTTATATTCCCTGTGTCCCGGTCGTCATTTGTATCCCGGTGTACATGTCCTGGTCGCTTTCTCTTTGAGTGTCGTCATTTATTAGTTTTTTCCTTTTTTTTTTAGTTTTTTATTGGTTTTTACCTTTATTTTAGCTTATTTTTCAGTTTTTTTCCTTTTTTTTAGTTTTTTTTTATTTTTTATTTTTTTTATTTTTTATTTTTTTTAGTTTTTTACCTTTTTTTAGTTTTTTTAGTTTTTTTAGTTTTTTAGCTTTTTTACTTTTTTTATTAGTTTTTAGTTTTTTTTTGTAGTTTTTGCCTTTTTTTAGTTTTTTCACTTTTTTTTTTTAGTTTTTTATTGGTTTTTACCTTTATAGTTTTTTTAGTTTTTTAGCTTTTTTATTTTTTTTATTAGTTTTTAGTTTTTTTTGTAGTTTTTGCCTTTTTTTAGTTTTTTCAGTTTTGACGTCACCTAATCCAGTTTTTTCAGGTGACGTCACCTGACACATCCATCCATCCATCCACAGACAACTTATTTTTATATATATAGATAAGACTAGCTGTTGGGGTGGCGCTTCGTCCCCCCCGCACGCATAAGTCGCTATGCGCCGAATTAGTTACGCGCCATTGTAGTTGTGTCCCTGTGTCCCACGTGTGAATAGATATTTATATGTTTTTAACTACGTAAAACTTGCAAATATACAACATTCTTCGCTGTCCCATTGTCTGTGCATATAAATAGATTGTCAGGTTTACTGACTCTTGAACATGCAACATCTAATTGTCCATGAGAAAAACAATCCGTATTTAGATCTATACCTCATTATTCTAATGATTGCCCTTGAGCTTTGTTGATGGTGATTGCCAATCGAACATTCCCTGTGGCCCCGTCGTCATTTATATATCTCTCTGTGCCCCCCGGCGCCCCCGTTGTAGTTGTGTCCCTGTGTCCCGGTCGTCGTTTATATTCCCTCTGTCCCGGTCGTCATTTGTGTCCTGGTGTCCCAGTCTGTAATTTTCTCTTTGAGTGTCCCGGTCGTCATTTATATTCCCTGTGTCCCGGTGTCCTGGTCGTCATTTGTGTCTCGGTGTCCCGATCTGTAATTTCTCTTCGAACATTCCCTGTGTCCCGGTCGTCATTTATATATCCCCCCTGTGTCCCCGGCGTCTCCGCTGTAGTTGTGTCCCTGTGTCCCGGTCGTCATTTATATTCCCTGTGTTCCAGTCGTGATTTGTGTCCCGGTGTCCCAGCCTGTAATTTCTCTTTGAGTTTCCCGGTCGTCATTTATAGTCCCGGTGGTCATTTGTGTCCCGGTGTCCCGGTCTGTAATTTCATCAGTTGACAAACATGACGTCAGTCGACAAACAACTTCATGACAACATACAGCTCAATCCTTATAATGACGTCAGTCGACAAACATGACGTCAGTCAACACGCAAACATGACGTCAGTCGACAGACACACAAACAAACAACTTATTTTTATACTAGCTGTTGGGGTGGCGCTTCGCGCCACCCCACCACCTAGTTGTTGGGGGCGCTTCGAGCCCCCCTCACGCGTAAGTTGTTACGCGCCAAAGTAGTTACGCACCATTGTAGTTGTGTCCCTGTGTCCCACCTGTGAATATAGATATATATATATATATATATATATATATATATATATATATATATATATATATATATATATATATATATATATATATATATATATATATATATATATATATATATATATATATATATATATATATATATATATGTTTTAACTACGTAAAACTTGCAAATATACAACATTCTTCGCTGTCCCATTGTCTGTGCATATAAATAGATTGTCAGGTTTACCGACTTTTGAACATGCAATACATAATTTTCCATGGGAAAAACAATCCGTATTCCGATCTAAACCTCATTATTCTAATGATTGCCCTTGAGCTTTGTTGATGGTGATTGCAAATCGAACATTCCCAGTGTCCCAGTCGTCATTTATATATCCCCTTGTGCCCCCGGCGTCCCCGTTGTAGTTGTATATTCCCTGTGTCCCGGTCGTCATTTGTGTCCCGGTGTCCTGGTCAGTAGTGTCGTCTTATAATGACGTCATATACAAAGCCTTATATACTTATAATGACGTCATATGCAAACCCACAAACAATATATATAAATAATATATATATATATATAAATATATATATATATATATATATATATATATATATATATATATATATATATATATATATATATATATATATATATATATATATATATATATATATATATATATATATATATATATATATATATATATATATATATATATATATATATATATATATATATATATATATATATATATATATATATATATATATATATATATATATATATATATATATATACATATAATATGGCACGCTTTGGTGGGGGTGCTTCGTTACGCGCCATTGTATTTGTGTCCCTGTGTCCCACCTGTGAATATAGAAAGATATATATATATATATATATATATATATATATATATATATATATATATATATATATATATATATATATATATATATATATATATATATATATATATATACATATATGTTTTTAACTATGTAAAACTTGCGAATATACAACATTCTTCGATGTCCCATTGTCTTTGCATATAAATAGATTGTCAGGTTTACCGACTCTTGAACATGCAACATATAATTGTCCATGGGCAAAACAATCCGTATTCAGATCTATACCTCATTATTCTAATGATTGCCCTTGAGCTTTGTTAATTGTGATTGCTAATCGAACATTCCCTGTGTCCCGGTCGTCATTTGTATATCGTCCCTGTGTCCCCCGGTGTCCCCGTTGTAGTTGTGTCCCTTTGTCCCGGTCGTCATTTATATTCCCTGTGTCCTGGTCGTTATTTGTGTTCCGGTATCCCAGGCTGTAATTTCTCTTTGAGTTTCCCGTTCGTCATTTATATTTCCTGTTTCCCGGTCGTCATTTGTGTCCCGGTGTCCCGGTCTATAATTTCGTCAACAAACATAACGTCACTCGACAAACAACTTCATGACGGAATAATGCTCAATCCTCATAATGACGTCAGTCGACAAGCATGAAATCAGTCGACACACAAAGATGACGTCAGTCAACAGACATACAACTTATTTTTATATATATAGATATAGATATAGCTTCTTTTTTAGTTTTTCTTTTTTTTTTAGTTTTGCTGCTTTTTTAGTATTTTTAGCTTTTTTTTTGTTTTTAGTTTTTTACCTTTTTATGGCACTTGGTATTAACCAAGTGACATATAGCAATCGCAAGTTCTGTTGGTCTGTCGGTCAATGTTCATTCTGACATTGACAGTTTGAAAAATCTTCACGTGCCAAGCATGCTAAAGCTCAACAATTTATAATAAACCTCAAAATTTTAAGTATCTGTTTTTAAGGTTTTCGAATTACTTTAATCTATTGTCAAACTATTTTGAAATATTTATGCAATTCCCAGTTTTTACATTTTTAGTTTCAGTTTTCTTTTTCTTCTTTATTTTTCAGACGTAAATACGTATCGCCGAACCTTTGTTTTTTTTTAACTAAAATCTGGTAGGCATTGATGACCTTATCCAAGTCAAAATCCCAAACCCAGTATTCATCGCTATCATTTTCAGTTTTGATACGTTTTGACTCTCGCTGTCCAGGTTGATCTTCATCTAACTGCGCGGTTTTGCGTTCTTTAGCCGCAAACCTTTTGGCATTAACTCTTTCAGCAGCTTCCTCGGCTGTTTCTTCTGCCATTGTACGATTTGGTAACATTCTATCTTTTTCAATGTTTTTCAATTTGTTAATGTTCATTCTAACATTGACAGTTTTAAAAATCTTCACGTGCCAAGCTTCATAAACCTCAACATTTTAAGTATCTGTTTTAAGGTTTTTGAATTACTTTAATCTATTGTCAAAATATTTCGAAATATTTATTCAATTCCCAGTTTTTAGATTTTAGTTTGTTTTCTTTTTCTTCTTTATTTTTCAGACACCATATGCAAACCCTCAACACAAAAATACATACAACTTATATATATATATATATATATATATATATATATATATATATATATATATATATATATATATATATATATATATATATATATATATATATATATCTATATATATAAAAATAAGTTGTCTGTTTGTGGATCTGTGGATCTGTGGATCAGGTGACGTCATGTTTGTCCGCATATGACGTCTGAATTATTTCACACTAATACAAAAGAAGAAAAAAACTAAAAAAGGTAAAAACTACAAAAAAAACTAAAAAGAAAAAAAAACTAAAAAAGCTAAAAAACTAAAAAAAACTAAAAAAAGAAAAATCTAATAACTAAAAAAAAACTGAAAAAAAAAGGCAAAAACTACAAAAAAAATAAAAACTAATAAAAAAACTAAAAAAGCTAAAAAACTAAAAAAACTAAAAAAAACTAAAAAAAGGTAAAAAACTAAAAAAAACTAAAAACTAAAAAAGAAAAAAACTAAAAAAAGGAAAAAAACTGAAAAATAAAAGAGAAAAAGAAAACTAAAAAAATATGAATAAATATATATAAAAATAAGTTGTTTTTGGGTTATGTCTGTCTGTCTGTCTGTCGAGTGACGTCGTGTTTGTCCGCATATGACGTCTGAATTATTTCACACTAATACAAAAGAAGAAAAAAAACTAAAAAAGGTAAAAACTACAAAAAAAACTAAAAAGAAAAAAAATTAAAAAAGCTAAAAAACTAAAAAAAAACTAAAAAAGGTAAAAAACTAAAAACTAAAAAAAACTGAAAAAAACTAAAAAAACGCAAAAACTAAAAAAAACAACTAAAAACTAATAAAAAAACTAAAAAAGCTAAAAAACTAAAAAAACTAAAAAAACTAAAAAAAGGTAAAAAACAAAAAAAAAACTAAAAACTAAAAAAGAAAAAAAACTAAAAAAAAGGAAAAAACTGAAAAATAAGAGAAAAAGAAAACTAAAAAAATATTAATAAATATAAAAAATATAAATATAAATATAATATAAATTAGCAATCAACAAAGCACCGAGACACAAATGACGACCGGGACACAAGGAGTATAAATGACGACCAGGACATAAGTAAAAAAAAAAACTAAAAAAACTAAAAAAATGGTAAAAACTACAAAAAAACTAAAAACTAATAAAAAAACTAAAAAATCTAAAAATCTAAATAAACTAAAAAAGAAAAAAAAGAAAAAATGAAAAAAATAAAGGAGAAAAACAAAACTAAAAAACGAATGTATATACAGACCGGGACACCGGGACACAAATGACGACCGGGACACAGGGAATATAAATGACGACCGGGACACAGGGACACAACTACAATGGGGACGCCGGGGGGCACAGGGGGATATAAATGACGACCGGGACACCGGGACACAAGGAATATAAATGACGCCCGGGACACTCAAAGAGAAATCACAGACTGGAACACCGGGAAACAAATGACGACCGGGACACAGGGAATATAAATGACGACCGGGACACAGGGACATAACTACAAAGGGGACGCCGGGGTGCACAGGAGGATATATAAATGACGATGGCGACTCAGGGAATGGTCGATTAGCAATCACCATCAACAAAGCTCAAGGGCAATCATTAGAATCATGAGGTATAGATCTGAATACGGATTGTTTTCCCATGGATCATTATATGTTGCATGTTCAAGAGTCGGTAAACCTGAAAATCTATTTATATGCACAGACAATGGGACAGCAAAGAATGTTGTATATTCGCAAGTTTTACGTAGTTAAAAACATATATATATATATATATATATATATATATATATATATATATATATATATATATATATATATATATATATATATATATATATATATATATATATATATATATATATATATATATATATATATATATATATATATATATATCTATATTCACAGGTGGGACATAGGGACACAACTACAATGGCGCGTAACTAATATGACGCGTAACGACTTACGCGCGCGGGGGGGCTTGGGGGGGGGGCGCGAAGCGCCCCCACCAACTAGGTGTTGGGGTGGCGCGAAACGCCACCCCAACAGCTAGTATATATATATATATATATATATATATATATATATATATATATATATGTATATATATATATATATATATATATATATATATATATATATATATATATATATATATATAATATATATATATATATATATATATATATATATATATATATATATATATATATATATATATATATATATATAGAAGACATAATCTGGCGTAACAGACATAGTGTAACAGAAATAACACACATGCAACTTATTTTTATATATAGATAGCTGTTGGGGTGGCGCTTCGCACCACCCTAACACCTAGTTGATGGGGGTGCTTCGTGAAAGCTCCCCCGCGCGCGTAAATCGTTACGCACCATATTAGTTACTACGCCTTTGTAGTTGTGTCCCTGTGTCCCACCCGTGAATATAGATAGATATATATCTATATATATATAAAAATAAGTTGTGTGTGTGTGTGTGTGTGTGTCGAGTGACGTCATGTTTGTGTGTCGACTGACGTCATGTTTGTCGACTGACGTTATTTTAAGGATTGAGCTGTATGCGTCATGAAGTTGTTTGTCGACTGACGTCATGTTTGTCAACTGATGAAATTACATACCGGGACACCAGGACACAAATGACGACCGGGACACAGGGAATATAAATGACGACCGGGAACCTCAAAGAGAAATTACAGACTGGGACACCCGGACACAAATCATGACCGGGACACAGGGAATATAAATGACGACCGGGACACAGGAACACAACTACAACGGGGACGCCGGGGGCACAGGCGGGATATATAAATGACAACCGGGACACAGGGATTGTTCGAATAGAAATTACAGACCGGGACACCGGGACACAAATGACGACCGGGACACCGGGACACAGGGAATATAAATGACGACTGGGACACTCAAAGAGAAATTACAAACTGGGACACCGGGACACAAATGAAGATCGGGACACAGGGAATATAAATGACGACCGGGACACAGGGACACATCATTAGAATAATGAGGTATAGATCTGAATACGAATTGTTTTTCCCATGGACAATTATATGTTGCATGTTCAAGAGTCAGTAAACCTGACAATCTATTTATATGCATAGACAATGGGACAGCGAAGAATGTTATATATTCGCATGTTCACAGGTGGGACACAGAGACACAACTACAATGGCGCGTAACTAATATGGCACGTAACGACTTACGCGCACGGGGGGGCTTGGGGGGCGCAAAGCCCCCCACCAGCAAGGTGTTGGGGTGTCGCGAAGCGCCACCTCAACAGCTAGTATATATATATATATATATATATATATATATATATATATATATATATATATATATATATATATATATATATATATATATATATATATATATATATATATATATATATGTTTTTAACTACGTAAAACTTGCGAATATACAACATTCTTTGCTGTCCCATTGTCTCTACATATAAATAGATTGTCAGGTTTACCAACTCTTGAACATGGAACATATAATTGTCCATGGGGAAAACAATCCGTATTCAAATCTATACCTCATTATTCTAATGATTGCCCTTGAGCTTTGTTGATGGTGATTGCTAATCAAACATTCCCTGTGTCCCCATCGTCATTTATATATCCCCCTATGCACCGTGGCGTCCCCTTTGTAGTTGTGTCCCTGTGTCCTGGTCGTCATTTATATTCCCTGTGTCCCGGTTTCCCAGTCTGTAATTTCTCTTTGAGTGTCCCGGTCGTCATTAATATTCCCTGTGTCCCCGTGTTCCGGTCGTCATTTGTGTCCCGGTCTGTAATTTTTCTTTGAATATCCCGGTCGTCATTTATTTTCTCTGTGTCCCGGTCGTCATTTGTGTCCCGGTCTGTAATTTCTCTTTGAGTGTTTTTTCTTTTTAGTTTTTTTTAGTTTGTTACCTTTTTTCTTTTTTCAGTTTTCTTTTTCTTCTTTATTTTTCAGCGTCACTATGAAATACATATCGCCGAACCTTTGTTTTTTTAACTAGAATCTGGTAGGCATTGATGACCTTATCCAAGTCAAAATCCCAAACCCAATCATCATCGCTATCATTTTCAGTTTTGATATGTTTTGACTCTCGCTGTCCAGGTGTATTTTCATCTAACTGCGCGGTTTTGCGTTCTTTAGCCGCAAGCCTGTTTTCTTGCTGTTCTTGTGATTCCTCGGCACACTTTATTTTCTTACTTTCTCTATCAGCCGCGAATTTTTGGCATAGACTCTTTGAGCAGCTTCCTCGGCTGTTGCCATTGTAGGTTCTTCAGTCATTTTACAATTAAACATTTTTTCGTCCAAGATCTTCTTAGAATTAAAAATTTGTCTTTGAACGATTTTCTTAAATACTTTTAATGACGTCATCGTCATAACAAACATGACAAAACTAACTTCATGACGACATGATGACATGACGTCACTCGACAGACCCACAGACAAATATCTTATCTATCTATCTATATATATAAAAATATGTTGTCTGTTGTGTCGAGTGACGTCATGTCATCAGGTCGTCATGTCGTCATTATGACGACGACGTCATTAAAGGTATTTAAGACATACGTTCACGGAAAAAAATTTTATTGTAAAATGACTGAAGAACCTACAATGTCAACAGCCGAGGAAGCTGCTCAAAGAGTCTATGCCAAAAAACTTGCTGATGATAGAGAAAGTAAGAAAAGAAAGCGTGCCGAGGAATCACAAGAGCAACGCGAAACCAGACTTGCTGCTAAAAGAGAAAGTAAAAAACAAAGGCGTGCCGAGGAATCACAAGAACAGCAAGAAAACAGGCTTGCGGCTGATAGAGAAAGTAAGAACAGAAAGCGTGCTGAGGAATCACAAGAGCACGCGAAACCAGACGTGCTGCTAAAAGAGAAAGTGAAAAAAGAAGGCGTGCCGAGGAATCACAAGAACAGCAAGAAAACAGGCTTGCGGCTGATAGAAAAAGTAAGAAAAGAAAGCGTGCCGAGGAATCACAAGAGTATTCTGAAAATTATCGCCTGGTATTCAGGTACAGCCCAGTCGATGATTATAGCTTGAGTAGATGTGTTCAAATCGGGACTATGTCTAAAATTTGTCCCTATTGTAAGGCCTTGAAATTCAATGGTGAAACAATGGGAATGTGTTGCGCCTCAGGAAAAGTTAAACGTCCTCTATTGGCTGCACCACCAGAGCCATTGAAGACTTTGCTTACTGGAACTACGTCAGAATCTAAGCGTTTTTTATCACAGATCAGAAAATATAACTCATGTTTCCAAATGACGTCGTTTGGTACCCAAATCGAAAATCCAGATCAATTTATTCCTAATTTCAAAGTAAAAGGGCAAATTTATCATAGAGCAGGGTCCCTTCTACCATTCTCAGGCGAGAATCATAAATTTTTACAATTGTACTTCATCAGTGATAGAAATTCTGAATTGAATGCACGTTGCGAAATTTCTCCCAATGTTGAAAGATTAATCGTTTCCCAATTGCAACATCCTTTCCACGAAAATAATAATTTAGTGCGTCTGTTCAAAACAGCCATCGATTTGATGCCTACTGACACGCATAAAATTGTTATTTCTGCTGACAAAACGCCTCCTGGCCAACATGTGCGCAGATACAATGCTCCAACTATCGACGAAGTGGCAATCGTTATGGTCGGTGATCCGTTTTTACCTCGAGATATTATTCTTCATAAGCGAAACGCTCAGTTGGTAAGAATTGCTGAAACTCATCGATGCTACGATGCCCTACAATATCCTATCATTTTTTGGGATGGAGCCGGCGGCTACCACTTTAATATTAAATTGATGAATCCAGCCACTAACAAAGAAATGAATAAGAAATGCAGTGCAATGTATTATTATTCCTAAAGACTAATGATTCGGCAGGATGAATTCGGCTAATGATGCAGGATCTTTTTTGGCGCCAAATTTAAAAATTGAAAAGACGTGTTAATATTAACTGGGGTAATCTGAAGTCTTCTGGCATTACCAACAACGCTTTAAGCAGCCCGAAGTACTGGCCTACCAGTGGGTAAAGGCAGGCATACTTAGCAGCCCCTACCCCTGGGGTGTAAGAGGGGACTCATCAGGTGAGACCTATGCTAATTTTAACTTGCTCCTGCTTTGTTATTTGAAATTTGCTGCTAGATTGTGAATCATATCCTGCCTTATACCCAGCCTGCCATATACTACTGCTTACTCTGTACCTGTCTTGTTGTTCACATTAAGTAAGTAATGAAAGGTCAAATCAAGCCACCCCGTGAACTTAGGTCAGACAGCTCACTCCAATTCTCTGGATCAGAATCTGTCTCAGAGCAAATACTCATGCTGACTAGCCACATGAATAATATAAAAATTAAACACAAAATGTTAGCAGATTCACTGCATCCTGACAGCCTTAAATCTTCAGTGAAAGGGTTACTTGATGACCTCATATTGGCCAAGATCTCTACCCAGGTAGATGAGGCTGTGACCAAAATGAAAGAGGAACAGGCATTCATTCAACATGATGCCACTATTTCTTCAGATAAGCTGGATGCAATCAAGCAGGATGTGTATGCTGGCCTCAGTCTAGATCTTAGTAGTCTAGTTGATAAGACCCTTGAAAGCTATGATAAACGCATATCTTCAATTGAATCTTCTTTGACTACTCTAGGGTCATCAATGAAAGACCTTGAGAGCTCTTTCAAGCCTATCCAGTCTAACCTGGCAAGATTAAATGATCGTTTTGAACAGCAGGCTTTGAGCAACCAAATTATTGTCTTTGGGGTGAAAGAAGATGCCCCCATTGAAAACACTGAAAGTCAGTTCATGTCACTATGTGCTGTGAAATTTCCTGGCATACCAATTACCCAGTCTGATGTTGTATCAGCCAAAAGAATTGGCAAACCATCTGCCAAACCCAGACCCATAGTTGTAGAATTTTGTAATTTACGAATTCACCAACTGCTTCTCAGACAAAAGAAGGATTTGAAAGGATCTGGGACACTATTTTCTGAGATGCTTACAAAACCACGCTTACAGCTTCTTTCATATGCCAAGTCAAAGCTTGGTTTACGTAATGTTTGGTCCAGTAAAGGTGATATCCTGTATAAAACTCAGTCTGGAAGAGTAGTTAAGTTCAGTGATCAGGATGAAATTGATTTGTGTGCTGCAAATGCAGAGAATTAAAGTGATGGATTTTAGTTCACTTTGTTATAATGTGTTGAATTGTTTTTGTATGAATTTATTTTATGTTCTTACATTTTTCCTCTTTCACTCTTCACTGTCTTCACATAATTCTGACTTGTGCTATATTATGCTTTGGGGCAATACCTTGGATGATATGTCCCTTCCCACTAATATTGCTCTATGTTTGTTTGTGATTCTACCACCTTCATGTAGTTTGCTTTCTGTTTTACTCTGTCATGTCAGCATACTTATAGCTCACATAATTTTAACTGGTTACACATTATATTTTGTGCCACTCCTTTAATTAATATGTGCCTTTCCATTGATTTTTCATTATGTTTGTTTGTGATCCTATCACCATCATGTTGCATGGCTTCTAGAACGTTCTTGTTATGTCTGCACACTTGCAGCTCATCGAGTTTTGACTGGTCCCATATTATATTTTGGGCCAATATTATGATTAATATATGCCATCCTACTGAATTTTTTTTTATTTTTGTTTTTGACTTTCTCACCTTCATGTAGGCCAATTTCTATCATATTTTTGTCATGTCAGCATAATTGCAGCTCTTATAATCTTGACTGGCTCCACATTATACTTTTGGCCAATACTTTGACAAATATATGCCATCCCACTATTATTTCCTTATTTATGTTTGTGATCACATCACCTTCATTTTGCCTTAATTCTACCATATCTTTGTTCTGTGTGTTCACATGCAGATCACATAATTTTGATTGCTCAAATCTATTTTGGTCTTATACTTTGAACATTGTGTGTCTTACCATTGATATTTATTTATATTTGTTTGTGTTCCTATCACCTTCATGTATGCTATTTTCTATCACACTTTTGTCATGTCAGCACACTTACAGCTCACATAAATTTTACTGGTCCCATATTGTAAATTTAGCCTATTCTTCAAATATTATTAGCCATCCTACTAATGTCTCTTTATATTTGTTTGAGATCCTATTGCCTTTACGTAGCCTGATTTCTGTCATTGTTTGTCATGCCTTAACACTCGCAGCTCATCTTTTCCTGTTTGGTGCCACATTATTTGACCCTTTTCTTTGGTTAATATTTGCCATCCCACTGATATTTCTTTTCTTTGTTTATGATTCCATTACCTTCAAGTGTACTATGGATAGTGTGTCATTTGTGAAGGTTTTATATGTCTGAGATAAATATGGGTGATTTCTCTTTCCTTATGAATTCTTCTATTCTTAATTCAGTTATATTTGATCAACCAAGTAGTGCTGGTAAACAAGAGGCACACACTTCTGACCCTCTCCTTGAATCTATGGTTAGTTCTAGCTGTAATTATCACACCACCATTGATTATTGTGATAATATTATGCCCTCACTCTCTTCAAACAGTTGCTTTAATGTTTTTTGTTTGAATGTGCGTGGGATAAGAGATAAGTGGGACACTCTTAAATCGTATCTGTGGTCTGATAATTCTTGCCCTTTTGATGTCATAGGCTTGACGGAAACATGGTTATCTGACAGTGATAATTTTACAGCTTATGACATGCATGGTTATATTGCTATTCATGTCCCTAGAATGGTAACAAAGTGTTCTGGGGGTATTTCTTTGTTCATAAAATCTAGTATTGAATTTTGTAAAAGATCTGATCTTGAATCCTTGTTTACATCGGTGGTGTCTAATAGTAGGACAGTTTATTCTCTTGTTATTGATCTGAAAAGCCAGGTTGCATGTGATACTGTTCGTTTGTTTTATAAGCCCCCTCCTTTTCCAACACATCCGTTCTGTGATTTGCTTGATCAGCTTTCTGGTGTGGGGACTTTCTCTAAAAAACGGATTTGTGTTTTGGGAGACTTTAATTGTAATATGTTAAATGTTGGATCAAATGATGAATGTGACCATCTTTTTGATGTATTTTCTTCTTCTGGGCTACTTCCTTCAATTTTTTTCCTTCACGTGTTGACCCTTCAAGAAATTCTGCCACTTTAATAGATAATATTTTCACTTCTCATTCTCCTAATTTGAAGTTCTCGTCTGGTCTTGTTTTCACTGATCTTTCTGATCACTTCCCTATTTATCTATCACTATCTGTGCCTAAAACAGAGATTACTGTGGATGAGAAAGGCGAGTCTTCTTTTAGAACTTTTACAGATAGAGAAATTTCTAATTTAATACATAGTCTTCAGAGTAATGATTGGTCTAGTGTTCTTGAAGCTAATGATGCTGATTGTGCAACTAGATTATTTTTGTGTCGTATGGGCACTCTGTTGGATAAGCATTTTCCTCTTAGAAAGAGGCCAAGGAATTTTACACCTAAATGCCCATGGATGTCTAGAGGTCTGATCAATGCAACCCATATGAAGGAGTCTTTGTTCAAGGCTGCATGTAAAAGTAAGACACAGGAAGATCTTCTGAAGTATAAACATTACAAAAATGTGCTCACTTCCTCAGTTCGTTTAGCAAAAAAGCTGTATTTTTCACGTCGAATTAATGAGTGTAAAGGGAATTTGCGCAAGGTTTGGACTGTAATTAATGAAGCTCTCTCCCGTAAGAAACTCAAACAATCTTCCCCATCTTTTTATAGGAAAGCTGATGGATCTGTTGTGGATAAAAAATCCTTAGCAAGTGCCTTCAATTCGTATTTCACCACACTTCCCTCAGTTCTCATTCCACCCCCGAGTAGAGTAAGTTGTTTTCCTATGACAGAAAAGTCTTTTTTCCTTTCCCCATGTAGTACTACTGAGATTTCTAGTATTATTTCTCAACTTCCAAGCAGTTGTTCAGTTGATAGTTTTGGTTTGAGTAATAATGTCCTTAAAAAAATCAGTCAGTTTGTTTCTCATCCCATCTCACACATAACTAACCTCTCTCTTTCTTCTGGTTTTTTTCCTCATTTATTTAAAGTTGCTACCGTTGTACCCTTGCATAAAAAAGGTGATTCTTCTCTAATTTCAAATTACAGACCTATTTATCTTCTTCTCGTCATCTCAAAGGTTGTTGAAAAAGTAGTGTATCGTCGACTCTCTTCATTTGTATTTAGTACTAATTCGACTGCTGGAAATCCTCTCATCACTAACCATCAGTATGGTTTTCGTCCCTCATTCTCTACCTTGCACGCACTTTCTGATGCAACTGAGTTTGTGCGTGTTAATCTGGACAAGGGCTTGTGTGTTTTAAGTCTATTTCTCGACTTTTCTAAGGCCTTTGATATGGTTGACCACAATGTTCTTCTGTCTAAACTATCTTTATTTGGAGTGCATGGAGTCCCACTAGAATGGTTTAGGTCCTACCTCTCAGAGAGATCTCAGTATGTTTTGGTTAACTGTACTTCTTCCTCTACTTTGCCTGTATTGAAAGGTGTCCCACAAGGCTCTGTGCTTGGTCCACTTTTATTTCTAATTTACATCAATGATCTTGTTGATGGTCTTCATCCCCATGTTCACCCTGTTCTTTTTGCTGATGACAGTAACTTTTTCATTGCTGCGGTGGACCTGCCATCTGCCACTTCTATGGCTCAAGGTCTTCTTGATAAAGTAAAGGATTGGTGCTGGTCAAATGGTATGGCTCTTAACAGCCGAAAGAGTGCCATTGTCAACTTCAGGACCCCTTACCGTATGCGAGACGTACAGGAGCCAATCACCCTGACTTTTGGGAATGATATTATACCACAAGCTACTGTGGTGAAATTTCTTGGTGTGTATCTTGACTGTTTTCTTTCTTTCAAACCGCATATAACTCACACCCGTTCCTTAATCCTCTGCCAGTCTTCAATGTTGCACCGGATTAACTCATTTCTTCCTCCTGATATTATGGTTTCTCTTTATTATGCTTTTATTTATCCTTACCTTTCTTATTGCTGCTCTGTCTGGGGTAATACTAATAAATCTCTTCTCTGCTCACTTCAAAGAGCCCAAAATAGGGCAGTGAAGGCTACTTTTCTTCTCCCTCGGCTTTACCCTTCCTCTGATCTTTATAATGATACTGGAATAGCTCCGCTGGATCATATCATAGGTAAAAGTACCCTTTATTTTGCGCATTCTGCTTTTCTAGGTACTCTCCCACCGCCCCTACAGCAGTTTTTCTCACGGACAGGCTCAGGTAGGTACTTTTCTTCTTTACGTAATTCTTCTCGACGATTTACTTTACCAAAACGATCTTCTACAGCAGGCCAGAGGTCTCCAGTATATCAATCAATTCTATTATGGAACTCCATCCCTTCGGATGTCCCTCTTTTTCTTTCTGCAAAGGCATTATTACGTCGGGTATTTCCAATTCAATAATTTTTCTCTCTTTATTAATCCTTTCCTAATTTGTATGTCTCTTCTCTTCTTTTAAAATCATTTTCAGCTATAAGTTAAATCTCCTTCTAAATCTTCTATCTGTTAAATATCCTATCTATTCAATGTCCTTGTCTTATTCCAGTGTTTTTTTTTTTTTTTTTTTTTTTTTTTTTTTTTTTTTTTTTTTTTTTTTTTTTGTATATATTTTATAATAGTGTTTTATTCTTGTTCTCTGTGGTCCATTACAAGCAAAGCTTCTTGGGCCTAGTAACCACTTTACTTTTGTAATTGTTTTTTCTTTTAGTATCAATAAATTGATTGATTGATTGATTGATTGAAAATGCCGTCAACTGTTTCAACAATACGTCGTTGATATGTATGCAAAATTTAAATCAGAAAGTTTGCTATTTATCCGTCCGAATCAGACCAAGCTCCACTCTGAACAATACATTCATT
Organism: Artemia franciscana; assembly: GCF_032884065.1. Taxonomy (NCBI): domain Eukaryota; kingdom Metazoa; phylum Arthropoda; class Branchiopoda; order Anostraca; family Artemiidae; genus Artemia; species Artemia franciscana. The sequence goes on from NW_027062660.1 coordinate 16,746, forward strand.
TTCGAGATACAGTTGTAAATGACGGTAATACCACAAACGTTGGAAGATTAACGATTTTACCTTCGTCATATGCTGGCAGTCCCCGTCATATGCATGAAAATGCTCAAGATGCTATTGCGTATGTTCGTCTCTATGGTCGTCCAGATTTATTTATTACATTTACATGTAATCAATCTTGGGACGAGATACAGCAGCTTTTACTTCAAGGACAATCGGCGGATCATAGACATGACATTACGGCCCGTGTCTTCCGATAAAAGTTGAAATCACTGAAAAACTACATAGTAAAACTTGGAAGTGTTTGGGTCTGTGCGATGCTGGATGCACTCAGTGGAATGGCAAAAACGAGGTTTGCCACAGGCACATATACTAATCTGACTACATTATAAAATTACTTCTAACAAAATTGATTATATGATTTCTGCTGAAATACCTGATGAAAATGTCGATAAGGGGTTATATGATATTGTTGTAAAAAATATGATACATGGACCTTACGGTGCACTGAACGAAAATTCACCATGCATGGCCAAGGGAAGGTGCACAAAGCAATATCCTCGACTTATAGTATCCAACACAATTACTGGCAATGATGGTTACCCACAATACAGAAGAAGATCTACTGAAGATGGCGGTAAAACAGTAATAATAAAGATGCGTAACGGTACCACCATCTAAGTAGATAACCAGTGGGTTGTTCCATATTCCCCATTATTATCAACAACATTTAATGCACACATAAACGTTGAATACTGTAACTCCATAAAGGCAATCAAATACTTATGTAAATACGTCAACAAAGGCCATGACATGGCAGTTTTTGGCTTGCAGTCTGAAATCAAAGATATAGACGAAATCGTACAATATCAGGCTGGAAGATACATAAGCAGTAATGAAGCTGTTTGGCGAATTCTTTCATTTCCAATTCATGAACGTAGTCCAGCTGTTGTTCACTTAGCGGTACATTTACAGAATGGTCAACGTATTTATTTTCTTTCTACGCCTGCTTTTGGTGAATGTACCCAGTCTGACGTCCTTTGAGTATTTGAGAACAGTAAACGTTACTATACATGACACTTACCGTAGTGCTTGCCAAGCTCTGAATATATTGGAGAATGACCAACACTGGGATAACTACATCAATGACCCGTGCGAAACGTCAACTCCAAGTCAAATTCGTGCATTGTTTGACATCATACTAACAACTTGCTCTCCATCAGCTCCTACAGAGTTATGGGAAAAATATAAATCAAAAATGTCCGAAGATATACTCCATCGAAAACGGTTAGAGACATCAGATATGACTTTTGATTTTACATCAGAAATTTATAACTACACTTTAGTTATTATAGAAGATTTGTGCGTATGTATGGCAAACAAACCTCTTCAGGATTTGGGAATGCCTTCACCTAATCGTACCGCTGCTGTTTCGACATGTGTAGAATTGAATCGTGAACAAATTTACAGTACGAGTGATCTATTGTCGTATGTACAAAATAACATTTCCAAGTTAACGTCGGAGCAAAAAGACATTTATGATACGATATTGCATTGTGTCGATAACAACGTTGGAGAAATTTTCTTTTTGGATGTGCCAGGAGGTACTGGTAAAACGGTTGTGATAAAACTGATTCTGGCATCAATTCGATCAAAAAATGATATAGCGTTGGCAATTGCGTCGTCCGGAATAGCCGCAACGTCGCTGCCTGGTGGAAGAACTGCTCATTCCGCTTTGAAATTGCCTCTGAATTTGCATTCTACAGAAACTCCCACTTGCAATATTTCCAAATCATCTGGGATGGGTAAAGTATTGCAGCAATGCAAACTTATTATTTGGGACGAGTGCACAATGGCACACAAAAAATCGCTCGAGGCTCTGGATCAATGTTTGAAAGATTTACGAGGGAATTCGAAACCCTTTGGCAGCATATTAATATTATTTGCGGGAGATTTCAGGCAAACATTACCTACAATACCTAGATCAACCCCTGCAGACGAAATGAATGCTTGCCTGAAAAATTCTAATTTATGGGCACACTTAAAAACATTAAAATTAACCACAAATATGCGTGTCCGATTGCAAAACGATGACTCTGGTCAAACATTTTCAGATCAATTGCGGGCAATTGGAAACGGAAAGCTCCCAGTAGACTCAATTTCAGGACGTATACAACTACCTGCTGAATTCTGTAATTTAGTGACGTCCAAAAATGAATTGATTGAAAAAGTATTTCCGAATATTATAAAAATAATAAATGGCTAAGTGAAAGAGCGATTCTTGCACCCAAAAGACGTCCAAGAAATCAACAATATTGTTTTGACCAAGATTCGAGACCAGGCAGTCCTTTACAAGTCAGTCGACACAGTTTTGGAACCAAATGAGGCGGTTAATTATCCATCTGAATTTTTAAATTCCGTGGATCTTTCAGGGTTTCCACCACACGTGCTACAACTAAAAATAGGCGTACCAATAATACTATTAAGAAATATCAACCCACCAAAGCTTTGCAATGACACGCGACTTGCCGTAAAAAAAACCAATGGAAAACGTAATAGAGGCCACAATCTTGACAGGACCTTTTGAGGGTGAGGCTGTTCTTATTCCTCGCATTCCCATGATTCCAACGGATCTGCCTTTTCAATTTAAAAGATTGCAATTCCCAATTCGATTAGCATTAGCAATCACCATCAACAAAGCTCAAGGTTAATCATTAGAAAAATGTAGTATAGATCTTAATACTGATTGTTATTCCCATGGACAATTGTACGTTGCATGTTCGAGGGTCGGTAAACCTGACAATCTATTTATATGCAGCGACAATTGGACAGCGAAGAATGTTGTAGATTTGCAAGTTTTACGCAGTTAATTTGTATTGTATCTATCTATCTATATAAAAACGAGTTGTGTGTATGCATGTTTGTTTGTTTGTTAAAAGAGTGTTTGCATATGACGTCATTATAAGTACATAAGGATTTGTATATGCACAGACAATGGGAAAGCCAAGAATGTTGTATATTCGCAAGTTTTACGTAGTTCAAAACACATATATAAATCTATCTATATTCATAGGTGGTACACAGGGACACAACTACAATGGGGCGTAACGACTTACGCGCGCGGGGGGGCTTGGAGGGGGGGCACGAAGTGCTCCCACCAACTAGGTGTTGAGGTGGCGCGAAGCGCCACCCCAACAGCTAGTTTATATATATATATATATATATATATATATATATATATATATATATATATATATATATATATATATATATATATATATATATATATATATATATATATATATATATATATATATATCTATATATATAAAAATAAGTTGTCTGTCTGTGGATGTGTGGATGGATGTGTGGATGGATGTGTCAGGTGACGTCACCTGAAAAAACTGGATTAGGTGACGTCAAAACTGAAAAAACTAAAAAAAGGCAAAAACTACAAAAAAAACTAAAAACTAATAAAAAAAATAAAAAAGCTAAAAAACTAAAAAAACTATAAAGGTAAAAACCAATAAAAAACTAAAAAAAAAACTGAAAAAACTAAAAAAAGGCAAAAACTACAAAAAAAAACTAAAAACTAATAAAAAAAGTAAAAAAGCTAAAAAACTAAAAAAACTAAAAAAACTAAAAAAAGGTAAAAAACTAAAAAAAATAAAAAATAAAAAAAAACTAAAAAAAAGGAAAAAACTGAAAAATAAGCTAAAATAAAGGTAAAAACCAATAAAAAACTAAAAAAAAAAAGGAAAAAACTAATAAATGACGACACTCAAAGAGAAAGCGACCAGGACAAAAAACTAAAAAAAAAGGCAAAAACTACAAAAAAACTAAAAACTAATAAAAAAAATAAAAAAGCTAAAAAACTAAAAAAACTAAAAAAAGGTAAAAAACTAAAAAAACTAAAAACTAAAAAAAAACTAAAAAAGGTAAAAACTAAAAGAACTAAAAAAGAAAAAAATAAATGACGACACTCAAAGAGAAAGCGACCAGGACAAAAGGAATGTTCGATTAGCAATCAACAAAGCACCGGGACACAGGGAGTATAAATGACGACCAGGACACAAGTAAAAAAAAAAATTAACAAAACTAAAAAGAAGGTAAAAACTACAAAAAAACTAAAAAGAAAAAAAAACTAAAAACTAATAAAAAAACTAAAAAATCTAAAAATCTAAATAAACTAAAAAAGAAAAAAAAAGGAAAAAAATAAAGGAGAAAAACAAAACTAAAAAACGAATGTATATACAGACCGGTACACCGGGATACAAATGACGACCGGGACACAGGGAATATAAATAACGACCGGGACACAGGGACACAACTACAACGGGGACACCGGGGGAAACAGGGGGATATAAATGACGACCGGGACAAAAAAACTAAAAAGAAATAAAAACTAAAAACTAATAAAAAAAACTAAAAAATCTAAAAATCTAAATAAGCTAAAAAAGAAAAAAAAAGGAAAAAAATAAAGGAGAAAAACAAAACTAAAAAACGAATGTATATACAGACCGGGACACGGGGATACAAATGATGACCGGGACCCGGGACACAGGGAATATAAATGACGACCGGGACACAGGGACACAACTACAACGGGGACACCGGGGGAAACAGGGGGATAACCTGACAATCTATTTATATGCAAAGACAATGGGACAGCAAAGAATGTTGTATATTCGCAAGTTTTACGTAGTTAAAACCATATATATATATATATATCTATATTCACAGGTGGGACATAGGGACACAACTACAATGGCGCGTAACTATTATGGCGCGTAACGACTTACGCGCGCGGGGGGGCTTGGGGGGGGCGCGAAGCGCCCCCACCAACTAGGTGTTGGGGTGGCGCGAAGCGCCACCCCAACAGCTAGTATATATATATTTATATATATATATATAAAGGATAGCAACTAACAACAGCAAGAATTACATTGAGTTGCAAAAATATCGGACAGCGATCTGTGGTTAGAAAATGGAAAAGATCTTTTTTGGCATCCATGACGTCCTAAGATACTTCATTAGACTCTGTATGAATCTAAACGACTAAAACAAAATGGCGTGCAGAAGATATCTGAAATAATGAAATATGAAAATCAAAATGAATTCTGCGTTTGGAAGAAAGTGACGGTGATGATCACACTGAATCGTAAGCAAAGTCTCTGCTTAGAAAAGAAACAATAGTGAAAATCATAAATAGTTCAGAAGAGCCCAAATCACAAAAATGTATGACTCTCTGAAGTATTAAGCGAAAAAAGGAACTGAGGTTACACCAAAAGTTTTTCACTCAATTCAATTACCTATTAACTGCTTGGCACTGCTTTTAGCGCTGCAGAAAATGCATTTGGAGCGTCGGAGAAAATTTGTGTAGCCTGGAAAAGATATATCTCTCAGATATCACTTTTTGATAGATGTAGCTTTGCACCAGATAGCTGCTTTTAGCGCTGCAGAATATGCATTTGGAGTGTCGGATCTCAGATATCACTTTTTGACAGACGTTGCTTTGCACTAGATAGCTGCTATGGCTTCTATGACATAGTCATTGGCGCTGACAGTCCGTTGATAGTGACACATAACTCCTCCCATTTTCTATAAATTTTTGAGAATTTTGGAACTTGAAGGGGTAGAAAGTAGATAAATTGTCAAGAAGAAGTATATTTTGCACGCAACGGGGGTACATCTCGCTTGATTTTCGTATTCACTCACTGTTCTTTTTTCAGCACACTTTTAGAAAACATTTTCAATAACTGTTCAGCATAAAACTAAGACAGAAAGTGAAAACCATGGGTTTACTTGATCTGTTTCAGTATGCAATCCTATTCCAAGGGTTATGTTGTCGATATTATATCCTAAGAACATTTTTAATTTATAATTTTTATCTTATGTAAATAAAATAAAAAGCTTGAGTATTGAACTCAGTTCATCTGAGAATAGGCACTTCTTAATAATTGGTCATTAAAAAAAGCGCACCAAAAAAGAAAACAAACTGTCAAAAAAAGAAACAAAATCAAAAACATATATACATACTGTCATATAGGATCCTTCTCAACTCCCGATGTTCAATTTTTCTTTTCTTCATTTTCTTAAATAGGTAGATCCAGGCAGAAGCGGAAATAACATTTATCAATCCAGATATGCAGGCTATGTTGTACCATGTGTTATCTTCACCCTTACCAGTTGGACATCCTGGTTGTGTGTCCTAAAAAATATCCCAATACGATTTTTTACTTAAGAAAACAAAATAAAAAGTTGAAGCGTTGAAGCCAGTGCATTTGAAAGAACAACCATCTATTAATAAGCTGTAACCACCATCCTTTAAATAAATCCATTATGTTACAACGGTTGATCAGATAGTTTGTGTTAACGAACTGTAAGTAAGGAGCGACCCGGCTCAATTGTAGCTGAAACTAAAAAAAAAATTTGGATACCAATAAATTTATACGAAGAATAGGATTTCTATGCTGATTTTAAGTGTATAAGTTTTATTAAGTCTAGTCTTATCCATCAAGTGTTACAATCCTGAAACAGTTTGCCTTATTTACGAGAAAAGCGAGACACACCTCCTAAAAGTCATAGAATCTTAAATCATACCATCAGATTCAGCATGTCGAAAATCGCACTGCAGAGGTTTCAAGATCCTATCTACAAAAATAGATAGAAATTTTGTATTTTGCCAAAAGAAATATCACAGATGCCTGTTTTTATTTTTATTTTTTTTCCTAGGAATTATCAAATCAACCCAATATGCCTAAAACATCAGAAGAAGGCTCATTGTAACGGAAAACAAAAATCCTAGTGCCCTTTTTAAGTGTTTAAAGAAATTGCTGGACAACTAGGCCCCTCCCGCGCCGCTTTCGTCCAAAATCCTCCGATCAAAATTCTGAGAAAGTCATTATGTTCATCATAACTGAATGGGAGATAAAATGGCCCCCCACAACCCCTGGGGAATGGTCCTGAAGTTATAAAATTTGTCCATTGTTTATGTATAAAATTTTTCATTGGGAGGCATGTATACATTTTTCAGTTGAGGAAGGGAGGATACGTTTTCTACAGGGTTGGTCTTTCTATGGAAAGCGAAGTTTCCAGGGGGTAAACTTTTCAGGAAAACTTTATACTGGGGGCTTTTGTCAAAATATCTATACGAATTATCTTTATATGTCTTGCTTTCTCTTTGCCGACTCAATTTTACAAGTGGAGGTGTTAAGAGTAATTGTCTGGAGTAATTTCTTACCTTTTTTTAAATGCTGAAAAACTTTGAAGTAAAGAGTGAGCGTTGAGGAGGGGGCAAACCACCTCATATAAGTAATTATTTCTGTTTGTTTAAAGTTTTATTTTTACTCCTTACTTTCAGTTGAAAAAACTTGTTCTTTTATTTAATTTACACTTGAATCAAAGCACTGAGAGGGGGCCTTGGTTATTTTTGTGAAAAACTTTGCTCTTGGGTATTATTTGTCCTTGTAATTCTCAAACAAGAGCAACAAAAACAGCATTTACGCAAACTAGATAGGGATTTAAAATTCAAAGTTAATTCCCATGGATTTTCGACGTTTTTGTCTAACTAACAAACACATTCTTCCCTATCTTAAAATTTAAATTTGTACGTAGATTATACACAGAATAAAAGTGTTGTTTTGTTGATGCATTTTAAATTTACCACGTTATTGCAATACTATCATATATCGTTTAACGTCTTCCAATGCATAAGAATATCCCGTCATTCACATGGAAAATGTTACTTTTTGTAATTAAAGCTCTAAATTAGCCTACTGAATGGTGTATGGCCTACTCACGACTGGCCCCCTCAAGACCTTTCAGAAATACCTCTTAATAATGCTTAAATTTACCTCTAATAAAAAGGCACCCCATCTAAAATTGCTTACTAGGGTGGGCTTGAAAATGAATAGTCTTGTTCCAATCTAACGTGGTGTTTTCATTAAAAGATCTTGGAAATAACTCTTAATAGGGCTCAAATTTACCTTTAGGAGCTGCCCCTCTACCTCTAGAATGAGCTCTTATGACTTTCAGGTCTTTTTTCTAATACACACTTGTTTTTTCTTGCATTTTATCCTATAACAGGTTTTTTAGGTTTTGTTTTCTCCGTTGTTGAGTTTTAGCTGCTTTTTCTGTGTTTTTAATAATGCTTAGCAATTTTGCTTTTCATTAATAAAATTTGTATTTACAATAGTTTGTATATTTAGATTTAATTTCTTAGGAAAAAACCAATACATTTCACTAATACAATTTAAGTATCATGCAGCCAATGCACATAGGTATAACCATCCAAAAATGCCCTTAATATAACTAAAATTCTGCGTAGTAAAGAGGAAAAGGACAAACTTTTGATCATGTATGAAGGCAAACCATATTCTAACCATAATGGTGCTCTTGCTTTTATTTCATCTCTGGCAACGATAGTCAGTTATTACAATCACAGAAAACCCATAATACATTTAATCTTACTGGGATGCGCGAATAGGGGATTCTCCTTGCCTGCAATAGATTATTCCATAGAATCTTTGTCTCAAATCATAGTATTGGAAAGGTTTTCATAGTCCAGATCCCTGTTCCATTGGACGGACAGGCCCTTTGGAATAATAATGGGGACACAATTTGTAGAACATAAACGTTCCTTGAAAAAACACATTTGAAGAAAATTAAGTCACTTAAAGTTTTATGTAACACCAATGTATGTACTGTCATTACGTAACACAAATGTGTAGAACCTCCTCAGTTACAAGCAAGGGTTGTTTTAGGAATATACATTTGATGATCCTGAAATTGATATGTCTCTTTACTTTTCTTTAAAAACCTCTTTTCAGTAATTTTATTTTAATAATATAAAAAAAGGAAAAGTAAAACGAACAGAAAAAAGAATGATATTTACCGTAGCATTTTTAGTTGTATCTTCAGTTGTAGGTTGTACCAAGACATGTAGCATAATCGACTGCATCTACGAAGATGAAAATAAGGAATAAAGGATTGAAAAGACAACAAAAAAAAGCTAGACAACTAAAAATTCAGCCTTGAGATCAGCCTTGTGAACTTCTCTCTAGCAAGTACCAGTGTTTAGGAAACCAGGTTTTGGTTGACGATATAGCTTCCAATTTAAGATCTGTGTCTTGTTTTTGTTTCTTAGCCTAGAATGTCCCATCCTTGTAACAAATGCTACAAAAAATTTGGAGCTGGGTCATTCCAGTGTTCTAAGTGCAATGCTTGGTTCCACCCAGCTTGTGCTGGCATCACAAAAAGTAATTGCCTTAAAAACCCTAAATTGTTATGTCTATAGTGCCAATCGTCAATGGTTATAAATGAAGAGATTTGTTCGTGTGTTTTATGCTTCGTTCTTTTTTTTGTGAGTTTTTGGACTTTTTTTTAGTGTCCCTTTTAATTTGTAGATATATATGTTTATTTCTTGTTCTTTTCTGTATTATTAGACTTTTTTGTCCCCTTCCCTTTTTTCTGACTTATATATTTTTTTTTTTACTCATAATTTGATTATTCATTATTATTAGTGTTTTTTGCTTTGTTTGTTTTATTAGTCGACTCTGAAGTCCGAATTCGGCCCTTTGAGGGCTTGTGATAGTGATTTTTTTGAATTAAATATCTTATCTTATCTTATACCACTCAGCCTGAAGTGGTCGAACCACTCGAGGCTGTAAAATACCACCTTATTTCTAATGAAGAAAATCAAACTGATTTCAATGACAATCAATTTGCAGTGATCGTTCCAATTGGTATTATAAATTCCACTTCTGTGCCTTGTGTTTTGAATAATGACAACAATACTTCTCCTGGATCGATTGATTCTGCAAAAATAACCACCTACCATCAATTTTAATTCACCCCCTAATTTCCTGTTCCAGTAAAGATGAATTGACGCCCAATGCTAAAACGGGTAGTGTGTTTGAGGCCCATACCCGTGAAGATTGCCTTTAAAAAGGTGCAGAAATTGTCAATCTCGATTGTCAATTGTAAATTGACAATTCTCAATTGTAAATTGGAACGGATTATTAATCTCGATATTAACTGTAATGTCTGGAAGTCACTACCTTCTTCAGTACAGAGATTCCACTCGTTTGGTACTTTTAAAAGGTCTCTTAAGGATCATTTAATAAAGAATACAACAGAAATTTCATGTTCCAGTAAAGATGAATTGACGCCAATGCTAAAATGGGTAGTATGTTTGAGGCCCATACCTGTGAAGATCGCCTTAAAAAAGATGCAGAAATTGTCAATCTCAAGGAACGGATTATCAATCTCGAATTTAATTGTAATGGCTTGTCTGATCTTTACGAGCGCCACAATAGTGATCACTTCAAGGACAAAGAAATCACAATGTCAATAGTAGGTTTTCAGATCGCAATTGTTGAATTTATACTTACTTTACATTCCCCTGCACCACCCAGAGTTCCTTTTTTAGCTGATACTTCTGCTCCAAAATTCATTTTCGAAATTCTTCAAGTTGCATAAAAACTACTACCAAGCCCTTTGAACCAGTAAACGTCACCAAATGCAATCTGGCAAGTGCTAGTTAACTTCCTTCGTCAAAATTTTCTCGAGGGGTTAAAAAGGTTCAACAAATTAATTCGACTGAAATTTCGCCCTCAAATGTTGAGGCAAAAATTAAAAACATTAAAAAGTGTAGAGTCTGTCCACTAGATATCCCAACAGAACTAATTAAAGCCTATGCAGACATCCTTACTGCACCTTTGTCCGTACTTTTTTATGAAATTACCTCTACTGGTAAGTTTCCTGATTGTTGGAAATTGGGTTTTATTGCTCCCCTAAAAAAGAAGGGAGCAAACAAGATTTTATAGGTGTCCGGTTCATTACTCTTGCTCTGGTTTGTTCCAAGTTATGTGAAAGCTTTTTAGCTGATTGGTTGAAAGTAAAGATAATTACAAATGTGGACCAAAGGATATTCGGAAATTTGCGCTCTACCTCTACTACACACTAGCTTTTTCACCTTTTGGACACTAAATGTAGCAAACTTGAAAAACCCAATCGCAGTTGACTCACAAAGAGCTTTTGATTTAATTCACCACAATACACTAGTAAAAAAAACTAACCAAAGACTTCCTAGTTGACCCCTATGTAATAAGAATAATTCCGTCCTTCCTTTCTTATAGAAAACAAGTCGTCAAATACCTGAATGTATACTCTGATCCCCTCCCAAATTATAATGGTGTGCCCCAGGGAACCCTTTTAGGCCTAATTTTATTTCTTACCATGATAAACAGTCTTGGTATCTATTTCCTAGATAGATGGAAATTTGTTGACGATAATACTGTCTTAGAAACATGTTTCAAAAATCTAAAAAGTAACCCAATGGACATATTGGAATCAATATTGGGCGAAGCTGTTGCTAGTGATATGAGAGACAGCCCTTTAAAATCAACAGTTTTAACAATAATATTCCTAAATACTCCCCCTTCTTTCTCCTGTCTTATCCGCTCTGAAACATCTGTTAATACAATGAAATTACTGGGTGTTACCATCTCAAGTGACTTAAAATGGGATTGCCACGTTAATTGTTTCTTAAAACGCAGAAACACAGCATTTGCAACTCCTTAATAAATTTGAACGTCCTAAACCACAGTGTTTGAGGATTCTTCTATCGTTTGTAAGAAAAATTGTTTGCAAAAAATGAATATTGCATATTCATCCTCGAATACGCTTGTCTTGTTTGACATCTTGGGATCTCTAATGAATTATCGGACAGAATACAGGCAGTTCAGATAAGCAAATCTTATCACCCTTAACGAAAGGAGAGCACAAATTTCCTTGCGTTTTGCACACAATGCCTTGCATAACCTTCGTACTACTTCTCCTTTTCCTAGTAAATATTCCCCCCCCCCACGTTCTGTTTCAAGAAAAATATCCCTTCTTGCCCCAATAAGCGTTTCTGCTGAAAGATACAGAAGAACGTTCATCCCTCACGTAGTTGAAGTTCTAAATCAAAAGCCCCCCTATTCTCACCCCACTTTATCTTATAGTTTTAGTGTTTGTTTTCCTATTGCGAACTTTGTATTCTTGCTAGCTACACTTTTGCTTCAAATTTGTTTTCCCTGATTTGACTTTACGAGTTTTATCGTTTGACTTTTTATTGATTGCAATTTTAGGATTTTGTACTGACACTTAAGTGCGAATTTATCATCGAATTTAACATCAAATATTACACATTTTGAAAACTTTCCCTCCCTACATTCAATATGAAAACAGGTCCTTGGAAATCAAAGTTGGTCTCATTTTTATATTTTTTTACAATGTGAACACGGTTTTTGTGCCCTACTTAGATCATCCCACCAATTTAGTAAAATATTTTGTTATAAACCAATTTATAATAGTACTGAACCAACTACGAAAAGGCCTTTGAGACAGGCTGCTAAACAAGCAAGATTAGCTTTAAGAAATTGCATCTAATCATTTTATTCTCTTTAGTTTGAATGAGCTTATATTCTCATTTCATTCTTTTCGCCAGTCCTGGTTGACCTTCGTTGAATTAAGGATGCTAGGGCTATTTTTAAAAAAATTTTTAAAAAGTGTTTTTAAGTATTCAGTTTTAATCCTCACAATTTGATGTAAGTTCATTTATATATATATATATATACATATATATATATATATATATATATATATATATATATATATATATATATATATATATATATATATATATATATATATATATATATATATATATATATATATATATATAAAACCTCTTTAGTCATTACGATGAAGTGATCCTGAGTTGTTCCGTTTCTTTAACCTTCAGGCAACCCGTCAAGGTGATGCAATTGGCGGTGATACTAGTATGTATATCACATCTCTATTCTGCTCACTGTAAGAATACGGACGATCTTTTGCTTTCAGAGGAAATAGCACCGAAAGTTCGTTCACTGTAGATTCTTGAAGATCCTTTGGTGACGTAATTCTGGACGACCGCACCAAGAGATTTTCAAGAGTTTCGATCTCCAAGATGGGTCTGAACGTGAGTTTTGTCACAGAGCAGTGTACTTTAAGTTTAGTTATTTCCTTTTTTTAATTAAACCCGATTGAACCTTGAACCTTGAGCCTTGTTTTACAGTGAAGAGACCTTCCAAAGTAAACTCATTGGTCTTGCTTTGTTTTTATTGTGTATATTCATCGGTAATTCATCTCTTCTACAAGCTTTTTCATCAGTAAACTGGGCCTAGTTGGCTTCTTAGGTGGGATTGTCTTCTTTCCTTTTTAATACATTTTCTTCTTAGTTCCTTCTTTCCTTCATTTTTTTTTCTTTGTAAAAAAAAGAAGAAAAAAATGCCACCTTGGAAAGCCACCTAAGCCGAAAAGGTAGAATACGACATTGGACTGTACAGTCCCTATGGGCGGTGCTGAACTCCGTTTCTTGGTCCATCAGTCAGGAAGTGCAATCTTGAAACTGCAACCATGTTGTGCTTTCGCAGACTCTTCGTGTTTACCCTCCCCAGATATCTCTAGGTGATAATTTAGAGCTGGGTTAACTCTTGTTGAGCTTAAAGTCACGCCACTGATCCACGTCCTAAGCTGAACAATTAGATGCGCTAGGATTACCCTCTCGGACGAAGCATTTTATATCCAGAGCACCAATCCTCTCGGCTAGGACTGAATATCCAATCGGCTATATTCTGAATAATTTAGGGAAAAAGTTGTGCACGTCTAATTATACAACATGGCACGTACTGAGCTTAAATTATACTTCTGTTTCAAGGTTAGTATAATTGTAGTTGCAGTTATTTTAACAAAGCAGGGCACCTGCTTTGTGATCGGGCAAAATAAAAATTGGGTTTGATTTTATATCCTGGTTCGATTCGACCTTCAAGGTGAGATTTTGGAAAATATTCAGATCCAACTTTCCCTGTTGTTATAGATTATCATTTATAAATGTTTGCTCTTTACAATTTGTACAAAAAAGTTTGTGAAATTCGCGAGGCCTATTGCAAAAGTTCTGGTAGTTCTAAATATTTTTTAATGCAAGTGCATAACTTTAGTCACAATTTCGTTTCGAGTCTACGATTTTACAATTCTAGTTTTTTGGTGAAGCACGACACTGATCACACAGAAAAAACTGATCACATAAAAAACTTAAAGTGAATCTCTTTATAGTGATAATATTGAACATCTTTAAGTACCTTTTTTCTGTTTTTCTTTAAACTTGTCTCTACAGATTTCCCTTCAGTAGAAGGAATTAGTGGACAAATGAAACAGGTATAACTTCTTATCAGAAAATTCCCAATCTTACTTATTGAAAAATATCCCAAAATTCACCGATGAGCCCAACTTACACAGAATTTGTTGAATTTTCAGATACTTTTTCTTCTATTTTAAGCGACACAAGAAAAAACATCCAAAAATACTCCAGAAAAAAGTCTCAAGCTTCCCTGTTAAGAAAACGCAGAAGAGATAACAATAAATAAAAGTGTTACAATCCTGAAACAGTTTTCCTGATTTACTAGAAAAGGGAGACACACCTCCTAAAAGTCATAGAATCTTAAATGACACCATCAGATTCAGCATGTCGAAAATTGTACTATAGAGGTTTCAAGCTCATATCTACAAAAATGAGGAATTTTGTATTTTGCCAAAAGAAAGATCACAGATGCTTGTTTTTATTTTTATATTTTTGCCAGGGGTTATCATATCAACCCAATAGGCCTAAAACATCGGAAGAAGGCTTATTGTAATGGAAAATAAAAATTTTAGTGCCCTTTTTAAGCGTTTAAAAAAATTGCTGGATAACTAGGCCCCTCCCACGCCATTTTTTTTCGAAATCCTCCAATTCCGAGAAAGTTATTTCGTTCCTTTTAGTTGAATGGGAGATAAAATGACCCCCACAACACCTGGGGAAAGGTCCTGAAATTATTTAATTTGTCTGTTGTTTATGTACAAAATTTTTTATTGGGAGGCATGCATACATTTTTCACTTGAGGAGGGGAGGACAATTTTTTTGCAGGGGGAGACCTTTCCATGGAAAGGGAAGTTTCCAGGGGTAAACTTTTCAGGAAAAATTTATACTGGGGGCCTTTGTCAAAATCTCTATACAAAATATCTTTATATGTCTTGCTTTTTCTTTGCCGACTCAATTTTACAAGTGGAGGTGTTTAGAGTAATTGTCTTGGGTAATTTCTCACCAGAATTGAATTGATCAGAGCCTATATCCGTGGGGAGGAGTATTTTTCCTTGGAGGTAGTGCCAGATATCCTGGCGTTATTTAAAAACCGATCAGAAATTATATAAGAAATCAACTATTTTTTAACTGAAAGTGAGGAGCTACAGTAATTCTTAAAGAGAACAGAAATTATTACATATAGGAGAGAGATTTACCCCTCCTCAACACCTAGCTCTTTACATTAAACTTAAATCGTGTCCCAATTTTTTAAAAAGGAACCCTGAAATACAAGGGTTGTTTAATTAGAAAAATAAGTAACCTTTTTTTAAATGCTGAAAAACTTTGGTGTACAGACTGAGTGTTGAGAGAGGAGGGGGGGGCAAACCACCTTATATACGTAATTATTTCTGTTTGTTTAAAGTTTTATTGTTACTCCTTACTTTCAGCAGAAAAAACTTGTTCTTCTATTTAGTTTACACTTGAATCAAAGTCCTGAGAGGGGGCCTCAGTTATTTTGTGAAAAACGTTACTCTGGGATATTATTTTTCCTTTTAATTCTCAAACAAGAGCAACAGAAACAGCATTTACACAAAGTAGATAGTGATTCTAAAATTTAAAGTTTATTCCCATGGAATTCTGACGTTTTAGTCTAACTAACAAACACATTCTTCCCTATCTTAAAATATAAATTTGTACCTAGATTATACACAGAATAAAAGTGTTGTTTTGTAGACGCATTTTTAATTTACCATGTTATTGCAATACTATCATATATCTTTTTTCGTCTTCAAATGCATAAGAATATCACGTCAATCACATGGAAAATGTTTCTTTTTGTAATTAAAGCTCTAAATTAGCCTACTGAATGGTGTATGTCCCACCCACGACTGGCTCCCTCAAGACCCTTCAGAAATGCCTCTTAATAATGCTTAAATATACCTCTAATAAAAGGTCACCCTATCTAAAATTGCTTACTAGGGTGGGCTTGAAAATGCATAGTCTTGTTTCAATCTAACGTGGTGTTTTCATTAAAAGATCTTGCAAATAACTCTTAATACGGCTTAAATTTACCTTTAGGAGCTGCCCCTCTACCTCTAAAATGAGCTCTTAGGACTTCCAGTTCTTTTTCTAATACACACTTGTTTTTGCTTGCATTTTATCCTATAACAGGTTTTTTAGGTTTTGTTTTCTCCGTTGTTGAGTTTTAGCTGCTTTTTCTGTGTTTTTAATAATGCTTAGCAATTTTGCTTTTCATTACAATAGTTTGTATCTTTTAGATTTAATTTCTTAGGAAAAAACCAATACATTTCACTAATACAATTTAAGTATCATGCAGCCAATGCACATAGGTATAACCATCCAAAAATGCTCTTAATATAACTAAAATTCTGCGTAGTAAAGAGGAAAAGGACAAACTTTTGATCATGTATGAAGGCAAAGCATATTCTAACCATAATGGTACTCTTGCTTTTATTTCATCTCTGGCAACGATAGTCAGTTATTACAATCACAGAAAACCCATAATACATTTAATCTTACTGGTATGCGCGAATAGGGGATTCTCCTTGCCTGCAATAGGTTATTCCATAGAATCTTTGTCTCAAATCATAGTATTGGAAAGGTTTTCATAGTCCAGATCCCTGTTCCATTGGACGGACAGGCCCTTTGGAATAATAATGGGGACACAATTTGTAGAACATAAACGTTCCTTGAAAAAACACATTTGAAGAAAATGAAGTCACTTAAAGTTTTATGTAACACCAATGTATGTACTGTCATTACGTAATACAAACGTGTAGACCCTCCTCAGTTACAAGCAAGGGTCCCCCACAGGGGCTTGAAAAACAAGTCATGTTAGAATATATCATCCTTAAAATAAATAAACACTTCCTTATTACTTAAGAACTAAAGAAATAATGAAGAAATACGCCTTGATGAAAAAATGTGTTGAAAAACGTCATGGGATGTCTTGAAATGTCTTAAAAACATATTGAAGAAAAAATGTGTAAGAAAGAGTCTTTGGATGTCTTGAAACGTCTTGAAAAAATGTCTTGACTGTTAAATTGGATGCTAGGATGCCCGTTGGATTTCACTGCTAGGGCTCCCTAGGACCCCCAATTGAAATGGTTACAAGGGGCCCTCGGTGTTTAAGTCAGGGGCCCAATGAAATTGGATACTAGGGCCCCATTGGAATTCGATGTGAGGGTATTATTGGAATCGGATGTTAAGGACTCAGATGGTTGGGTTAGGGTTCCATTGGAAATGAATGCTAGGGCCCCGAGAGCCCCGGTTGAAATTGTTGCTATAGCCCCCCGTTGGCTAGGTCAGGTTAGGGCCTCCGATGAAATTGGAAGCTAGGATCCCATTGGTTAGGTTAGGTTAGTGGCTACTTCGGAATTTGGATGACAGGGTCCCCTGATGGAATTGACTGCTAGGGTTCGGCGTCTTGGACTTCCCCCACTAGCAGGCCCTAATTTGTTTTTAAAGGAAACTATGACATAGTAATTTTATTAATCGTGATTTGGCGGGAATCTCGTAGGCTTTTTAAAATACTTTCTATTAGGTATAACCCAAAGAAATCCTGATTTAGACTAGGTTTTTTAAAAAGAAATTATTTGATAAAGCCAAGGAAATACTAAGGTAAAGAAGCCCTTAAAGGTTTTTCTTGTACCCTTAGGCTATTTAAGAAACAAATACCTGCATCTCTTAGAAAATTCTCCCTATGACGTAACAGACACCTTCGTTCCTTAGAAAACACTAGGTATCGGTGTGGCACTTCGCGCCAAACCAACACCTAGCTGGTTGGGGCGCTTCGCGACCAACCCCCCCCAAGCCCCCCCACGCGCGTAAGTCGTTACGCGCCATATTAGTTACGCGCCATTGTAGTTGTGTCCCTGTGTCCCCCCTGTGAATATAAATAGATATATCTATGTTTTTAACTACGTAAAACTTGCGAATATTCAATATTCTTCGCTGTCCCATTGTCTGTGCATATAAATAGATTGTCAGGTTTACCAACTCTTGAACATGCAACATATAATTGTCCATGGGAAAACAATCCGTATTTAGATCTATACCGCATTTTTCTAATGATTGTCCTTGGGCTTTGTTGATGGTAATTGCTAATTGAATATTCCCCGTGTCCCCGTCGACATTTATATATCCCCCATGTGCCCTTCCGGCGTCCCCGTTGTAGTTATGTCCCTTTTTCCCGGTCGTCATTTATATTCCCTGTGTCCCGGTCGTCATTTGTGTCCCGGTGTCTCGGTCTGTAATTTCTCTTTGAGTGTCCCGGTCGTCATTTATATTTCCAGTGTCTTGCTTATCATTTGTGTCCCGGTTTCCCGGTATGTAATTTCTCTTCGAGTGTCCTGGTCGTCATTTATGTTCTTTGTGTCCCGGTGTCCCGTTCTGTAACATACGACAATAGATCAATTGTGTTGTAACTTTGTTCACGATCCCATTCTACACATGTAGAAATAGAAGCAGTACGATTAGGTGAAGGCATTCCCAAATACTTGAGAAGTTTGTTTGCAATAGATAAGCACAAATCTTCAATCATAACTAAAGTGCAGTTATAAATTTCTGTTGTAAAGTCCAAGGTCATATCTGACCTTTCTAGCCGTATTCGGTGGAGCATATTCTCGGCCATTTGCGATTTGTATTTCTCCCACAACACTGTAGGAGATGAAGGAGAGCAACTTTTGCCGGAAGACACGGGCCGTAATGTCATGTCTATGAACCTGCGATTGTCCAGGATGTAAAAGCTGTTGTATCTAATCCCAAGATGGATTATATATAAATGTAATAAATGACGAATCATTAATCTATAGGTATAATATTTAATTGCGCTGCATTTCTTATCCATTTCTTTGTTAGTGACCGGATTTATCAATTTAATATTAAAGTGATAGCCGTCGGCTACATCCCAAAAAATCATAGGATATTGTAGGGCATCGTAGCATCGATGAGTTTAAGCAATTCTTGTCAACTGATTGTTTCGCCTATAAATAATATTATCTCGAGGTAAGAACTGATCACCCACCATGACGATTGCCACTTCATTGATAGTTGCGTATCAGTAGACATCAATTCGATTGCTGTTTTGAACAGAAGTCCTAAATTATTATTTATGTGGAAAAGATGTTGCAACTGGGAAACGATAGTCCTTTCAACTTCGTTTTTTTATCATCGGTATCACTTTCAAGTTGTTTGGTTTGTTTTACCTTGGCTTGTCTTTCGTCACTATGAAATACACATCGCCAAACCTTTTTGGCATTAACTCTTTGAGCAGCTTCCTCGGGTGTTTTTTTCTGCCATTGACGGATTTATACTAAAATTTCTCTTTGGATTAACTATTTGAGCAGCTTCCTCGGCTGTTTCTTCTATCATTTTAAGATCTATACTAAAAATTTCTTTTTGAAACGCCTTCTTATATACTTATAATGACGTCATAGACAAAGCCTTTGACATCATATACAAAGCCTTTGACGTCATATACAAACATACAAGATACATACATGACGTCATAATGCTCAGTCCTTATAATGACGTCAGTGGACAGTCGACAAACATGACGTCAGTGCACAAATAACTTATTTATATATATATATATATATATATATATATATATATATATATATATATATATATATATATATATATATATACATATATATATGTATATATATAGATTTCCTGTGCTGTAGCAGATAGGTGTATTATTCAAACGCGCTATAGAATTGCACAGATGTGCATAATAACGTCTTGAGGGGCTAGTAGCTCCAAAAGTTTACCCCCTATGGGTGTTGTGGAAATCATGGAGAGGATACTCTCAGCTAAATTAATACTTTAGGGCTAACATTATCTTAAAACATATTGGCTGAACCTCTTTTAACTTAGCTGCTTTGGACAAACCCCAAACCTCTCTGACCTATAATGTTGAGCTTTACAAGTTAAAATACAATCTTCTATATTCCTAAACATCTCTTTTAGGTAAGAGCTTAATATCTAAATAAAGAAATTCTATTCTTCTTCAGCCTCTAACACTGTTCTTCCAAAATTAAGTTTAATCTCAGATTCAACCTCACCTTTGTTTCTACGAGCTAAGACTACTGAAGTCATATCATTAGACATTAAATCTTTGTTTTTCTAAGTAAATCTTCAATAGCTCTTCACGTAGTTGCCTTTAATGATTATCTCAACTTTCCATCACTAGAGCTACGTCATCTGCAAAAATCGTCATCTGCAAATCTTCTAAATCAATCCAGGTACCCAAGGGGCGCCAATATTGTTCATGAGAATATCAAAATCATTGAAGAACAGGGAGAGGAGCTTAGAAGATAAAGTATATCCATATACACTCTCACACGAGACACAACCAGCCTTGGAAATTGTCCTATAGCCTTCAAAACAATTTTATCCCTTGCACATCTACTATTATCGCTACAAAAAAATCCCAGGACGATTTCTAGCTGAAGTTCAATTAACAACTTCCTTTTCCGAACCGAAAGTATTCTTCAGGTAAGCTACGGATAGCCGACTGTTCTTCCCTATAGCATATTGGACGATTTCTAGCAGAAGTTGTTATCTGAATCTTGCTTGCACTAACTATATTAATTTTTTTTTTTAGCTAACCTTTTAACTCATATTTCAAAAACCTTAGAAGATAATTCACTCAACACATTCCCACTGAATAGATAGCTAAAGCCTAAGCCACAGATTTGTCAATAAAACACAAGCGGCGCAATAGGCTTTTGACCCTTACGGTTTAGGAAGGGAAAAGTTATTTATTTGTAAAAATAGGGGACTTGTAAATTTGTAAATGTCCTCTATGGAGAAATTAGCCAAACCTCTCTATTTGTAAAAAATGTCGCTCATTATTTTTGAATTTATTTTTGAATCAATTCATCTTTTAGTTTTCTGGATGCAAAAAATTTTGTATAATTTTCAGTTTGGATTCCAAGCGAGTCACTCTACAGAGCAGGCTTGCGCAGGTTTCTCGATTTTCATTCATTCGGCAATAGATTCTGGTCATATCCCAGCAGCTTTATGTTGGGATTTTCATAAAGCTTTTGATTCCTTGACTCATCGGATTCTTCTTTGTAAACTATCGTGTATTGGTATAAGATCAAACACCTTTTCTTGCTTTGATTCATATCTCTCTGGTAGGCTTATTCAAATTGATCCGCTTTTCTAGAGCCATTCTAAAGTATATTATGGAGTCCCTCAGGGATCTGTTCTTGGTTCCATTTTGTTTCTGATTTATGTTTATGATCTGATTTTGGCGGTAAAAACACCAGGCTTCTGGCATGCTGCAAGCTGTGTCATCCTGATGCTCGGTCCTAATACTACTTACAACGAAGATTTTCTTGTTGCTTTTGCTAATGATACCACCCTTGGGACCCTTGATAAGACGGAATATGATATCAGGTCTAATCTTGTGGCATTGTTCAAAAGAGTTATTTCATGGTTTAATGCGAATTACTTGGTCTTGAATGTTGGTAAGTCACATTTTCTTATTTTTTCTTGAATTGGTATAGCTTTTCCTCAGCTTACACACCTTCAGGTGTCACAAGGCTCCTTGTGTAGACCAGAGAATCGGGTGGTCCGTTTTCTTGGTATCCTACTCGATGAGAATCATTCATTCAGAAGCCATATAGCCATGATTAGGGTTAAGGTCTCACGGAGTTGGGGTATCATTCGGAAACATAGACACACATTTCCTGGATCTATTCTTTAACTTCTTTTTTCTGTCTTGTCCAGTCATATTTTTCTTATTGGGCCATTGTATGGATGTCTACTTTTCCGTCTACTCTGTGGTCACGTTCTTTCATGTATAACAAAGCACGGCGTCTGGTTATGGGCACTAACAGTTCCTCACCAACATTGCCCTTAAGTCTACGGTCTATTTAAAGTATTTTTTGTGCTCACAACAATCTTCCAAAATCTCGTCGGAAAACTCCTATGTTTATTTCTGATTTAGCTGTATAGAGCCTTCGTTCTTCAAATGATATCTACATTCCGCCTACCCCTACTATTCGATCAGATTTCAATCTTCTTATTGCTTGGCAACATGTCTGGAAGTCACTACCTTATTCAGTACAGAGATGCCACTCGTTTGGTACTTTTAAAAGGTCTCTTAAGGATCATTTACTAAAGAATACAACAGAAATTTCATGTTCCAGTAAAGATGAATTGACGCCAATGCTAAAATGGGTAGTGTGTTTGAGGCCCATACCTGTGAAGATCGCCTTAAAAAAGATGCAGAAATTGTCAATCTCAAGGAACGGATTATTAGGAACGGTGCAGGGGAATATACATTCCCCTGCACCACCCAGAGTTCTTTTTTAGCTGATACTTCTGCTCCAAATATTCATTATCAAAATTCTTCAAGTTGCATAAAAACTACTACCAAGCCCTTTGAACCAGTAAACGTCACCAAATCTAATCTGCCAAGTGCTAGTTAACTTCCTTCGTCAAAGTTTTCTCGAGGGGTTAAAAAGGTTCAACAAATTAATTCGACTGAAATTTTGCCCTCAAATGTTGAGGCAAAAATTAAAAACATTAAAAAGTGTAGAGTTTGTCCACTAGATATCCCAACAGAACTAATTAAAGCCTATGCAGACATCCTTACTGCACCTTTGTCCGTACTTTTTTTTATGAAATTACCTCTACTGGTAAGTTTCCTGATTGTTGGAAATTGGGTTTTATTGCTGCCCTAAAAAAGAAGGGAGCAAACAAGATTTTATAGGTGTCCGGTTCATAAATCTTGCTCTGGTTTGTTCCAAGTTATGTGAAAGCTTTTTAGCTGATTGGTTGAAAGTAAAAATAATTCCAAATGTGGACCAAAGGATATTCGGAAATTTGCGCTCTACCTCTACCACACACTAGCTTTTTCACCTTTTGGACACTAAATGTAGCAAACTTGAAAAACCCAATCGCAGTTGACTCACAAAGAGCTTTTGATTTAATTCACCACAATACATTAGTAAAAAAAACTAACCAAAGACTTCCTAGTTGACCCCTATATAATAAGAATAATTCCGTCCTTCCTTTCTTATAGAACACAAGTCGTCAAATACCTGAATGTATACTCTGATCCCCTCCCAAATTATAATGGTGTGCCCCAGGGAACCCTTTTAGGCCTAATTTTATTTCTTACCATGATAAACAGTCTTGGTATCTATTTCCTAGATAGATGGAAATTTGTTGACGATATAACTGTCTAAGAAACATGTTTCAAAAATCTAAACAGTAACCCAATGGACATATTGGAATCAATATTGGACGAAGCTGTTGCTAGTCATATGAGAGACAGCCCTTTAAAGTCAACAGTTTTAACAATTATATTCCTAAATACTTCCCCTTCTTTCTCCTGTCTTATCCCCTCTGAAACGTCTGTTAATACAATGAAATTACTGGGTGTTACCATCTCAAGTGACTTGAATTGTTAATTGTTTAACAATTAACCACGTTAATCGTTTCTTAAAACGCACAAACACTGCATTTGCAACTCCTTAATAAGTTTGAATGTCCTAAACCACATTGTTTGAGGATTTTTCTATCGTTTGTAAGAAAAATTGTTTGCAAAAAAAGGATATTGCGTATTCATTCTCGAATACGCTTGTCTTGTTTGACATCTTGGCATCTCTAATGAATTATCGGACAGAATTCAGGCAGTTCAGATAGGCAAATCTTATCACCTTTAACGAAAGGAGAGCACAAATTTCCTTGCGTTTTGCACACAATGCCTTGCATAACCTTCGTACTACTTCTCTTTTTCCTAGTAAATATTTCTCCCCCCCCACGTTCTGTTTCAAGAAAAATACCCCTTCTTGCCCAAATCAGCGTTTCCGCTGAAAGATACAGAAGAACGTTCATCCCTCACGTAGTTGAAGTTCTAATTCAAAAGCCCCCCTATTCTCACCCCACTTTATCTTATAGTTTTAGTGTTTGTTTTCCTATTGCGAACTTTGTAATTCTTGCTAGCTACACTTTTGCTTCAAATTTGTTTTCCCTGATTTGACTTTACGAGTTTTATCGTCTGACTTTTTATTGATTGCAATTTTAGGATTTTGTACTGACACTTAAGTGCGAATTTGGCCCTTTTGGGCCTGTGGAAGCCGCTTTGTTGAAATAAATCTTATTTTATCTCAAGTTGTACAAAATGCAAAAAACTAAGAAATATTTTTGAATATTTTGATTGTCATTGACCGATATACTTTTGTAAATGGAAATCTTTTGTCAAACTTTCACGTTCTGATAAACGTAGATTTTAAATGCTAAAAACTTCAACTATTTGCGAATTTTAAAAAAGAACACGACGGTTCCTGAAAGGAAATAACTACAAAATAATTTGAAACCCATATTACATTATCGAAAAAAGATCCGAAAGTTCAATTTAGAGAATTCCTTTAAAAGGAAAGTAATATAGTAATAACCAATTATTTCTCATCTATCTCATCCATTCAATTTACATCGTTTTCAGTTCAATTTAAATCACTTTGACATCAAATATTCCACATTTTGACAACTTTCCCTCCCTACATTCAATATGAAAACAGGTCCTTGGAAATCAAAGTTGGTCTCATTTTTATATTTTTTTACAATGTGAACACGGTTTCTGTGCCCCACTTAGATCATCCCACCAATTTACCCCATTTTCAATTGAATTCACACCATTTTGAATGAAAAATAGCAACATTTTTACTATTTCCCATCCAGAGCATTAAGATCAAAACGTATGTTGTGAAATAAGAATTTGACGAATTTAGGAAATACTACTTACTTAAGTCCCGTCCATCCTCACGGGAAGGTTTTTATGCCCCTCCTGTTGACATGGCACGAAGTAGGGCTAGGTATGTTGTTCTGTCGTGAGTCAGTTCGAGTCAACTCTGCGATGCGCTTTCGGTCGAAGTTTTCAATCCAACTCTTGCGAAATTTCTCTTGCGGTTGAGATCTATCTACGGTTCCTTCGAGGGAGATTTTTGGTAGACAGTCGCGGTCCATTCTGTTGACAAGCCTGATCCATCGCAGTTGTTGTCGTTTGATTTTATTTAGAATTTCGTCGGAGGAATTCAGCCGCCTTCGTACCTCCTCATTCGTCACGTGTTCAGTGTAGGAGATTCTTGCCCTGCAGCAGAGACATCTCATCTCGAATAAAAGCAGGTTGTGCTCATTTTAGATCTTTGGGATCCAGGTCTCACACCCATACATAACAATTGGCACAATCAGGCTGTTGAAAATTTGAGCTTTCAGTTGTTCGACAGGTTTCGGCATTTCCTGATATTTGTGTTTCTTAAAACTGGAGCTAGCAAGAGCTAGGTGGCGTGTGATTTTAAAGGTATGACAATTGTCTGCTGTGAGGAGACTGCCCAGGTAAACAAAATGGTCTACCGTTTTAACTGGCTGACCTTCAATCATTATAGAAGGAATAGCTGCTTGCTTTTGGCGTGACGTGACCATAACTTTCGTGTTTTGGCGTTAATTAGCATGCCGAAAAGTTTTGTGTCTTCGTTGAGACAGCCTGGAGTTGAATTATATTCTATTTTTCCTATGTTACTTATAAAATGTGATAATTTAATATAATTTAATATTTAGTGGATAGTTTTATATCAATATCTAAATAATCGTTACCTTTTATCTACCAAAAACCTTATGTGCCCCGAGGGAGTAACTTACAACCCTTGCCCTAAGGGGTGTGGAGTTGTTGTTGTTGTTGTTGTTGTCATTTTGAAGACATAATGTCAGGGTATTTCAACTATTTTGAACAAAATGCCTATTTCTAAATATTGATTAAATGTGTTTGGGGAAATGGTGGGCTTGGAAGGTGTGTTAGTTGCCCTCCAGTCCCGTTCGACTATTAAAAAGGGCACTAGCCCGTTCAATTTTAAATCTAATGAGCCTTTTTTGAGTTTCTGTTACAGCTCCTTCAATACGAAGTGCCCTGGTCTTAAAAAAACAACAAAAATAAGAATAATAATAAATAATATTACATTGTGCCGACATCGTTCTTTACTTAGGTGGCGCTGCTGAGCTGCCTATCATAAAAAAAAGACAATGGGAAAAATTGTAAGAGCTTGGACTTAAGTGTGAAACCAATAGAACAATTAATTTTCAACATTTTGGCTAAATGATTAGCCAAACATAACAAAAAAGTTTAATATTTTGATTAAGCGTTAAGAGAACACATTATCAAAACTTATTTGAAATCTATAAAAACAAAAAGACTAACTATTATAGATTATAACTTCATTCACACTTAGAGTAGTTTAACAGTAAATGATTTGTTGATAATAGTGGTTAATTTTAAAAGGATGGCTGAAACAGATATAAGGATTTTATACTTGTATTCACCGCTACAAAAATACATTATCAAAACATATTACACATAAATAAAAATTCCGGAACTAGCTATTGCAAAACCTTACATCATTTTTTGTACTTATTTATTTTATGAATGATCACAAAATAAACTAAATATACACACAGCCGTCCGAGGAAGGATCAAAAAGCCTGATGATGGACGGCTGCAATTTTATAATTCTCAACCAATAACAAAAGTCATTTACAAAAACTAAAAAAAGATAAAAAACTAACATTTAATGCCAAAATCTAAAAAAAGTAACTAACCCATCAATAAATGTTTCTTAAACGTTACTCTAAATGACCCAATGTGTTCAGCCTCCCTAAGGCCAGCTGAGATATCATTCTAAATAGCCAGAGCTAAAAACCGAATTCCAAAACCTGCACATGTGGTGTCTCGATACTCAACAATAAATTATCCGCCTCCCTAATTGCATACCTATGGAGCAAACAATTTACGCAAAAAACTAAAATTCGTAAAGACTCTAGGACATAAATCATTCCAATATCGATAAGCAAAAACAGCAGCTTGATCATTGCAAATTTGACCAAAATTAAGCACTCGTAATTTTTCAAAACTTTCAAATTTTCTGTATAATTTCCAAGAAGACGTACAATTTCATTTTGAACAATCAACCCTCATTTAAGATTTGCATAAAAACTAATCAGCTAAAGTAGTATGATTCACAAAAGTTGTAATAAAACACTCAGGTAAGTAGAAACACGTCGAATCAACATGCACAAGGTACAGAAGTGGTTTTAAAACAGACCCTTTGGGTACACCACACTTCATTTGCAAAGGAGAGGAAAAAACATTTAAAACAACTTGAAGAGATCTACAACTCAAAAAAACTATCAAACCCCTCTAGATAGTTACCACGGACTCCAAGAGATTGTGTACGTTTCAGTAAAATTCTCAAGTCCACTGTGTCAAACACTTTTCCAAAATTAATAAAAATAGTCAAAGGAATTTCACCAAGCTCAAAGCACCTATTTACAGTATCACAGAGGGAATGCATGGCGTTCGACATCGAGTAAACTTTCCCAAAGATGAACTGGGTTTCACTTAAGATCCCCGTCTTCGTAAGGTAAGCATTAAGCCTTTTATGCGCAAATTTAAAAAAAATTGAAATCAGGGGTACGATTGACATGGGTCCATAATTTCAATATCTAGCTTAAAACAACCTTTGTAAAGGTTGTTCCTTTCTAAAACAACCTTTGTATGAAATACGCCTGTTTGGAGGTAAAGATTGACTATGTGGAAAAGGCATGGTAGTAATACATCACTAATTTAAAGGTCCTAAGACTAAGGTCATCTGTTCCTGCTGAATCAGATTTGATTTTTTTGGCAGCCTTCAGAATTTCCTCTCCAGGAATTTAATATAAGGGAAAAGAAACTCCATGAAAGGGGTTTAGGATTTTCTAGTATTTTTCAACTGAAAGTAAGGAGCAGCATTGAAACTTAAAACAAACAGAAATTATTAAACTTACAAGGGGTTCATCTCCTCCTAAATTCCTTGCTCTATCCGCTAAAGTATTTTTAGTAATTTCAACTATTTATTCTATAGATATAGTGATTCAGGGATCATTCTTAAGGATTTAGGACAAAAATCAAGCTTTAGAAAAAAGTTAGGTATTGACGAGGAGACAAACCCCTTCATATACGTAATAAAAATACAAAAATATATAAAAGTTCGTTGCGCAAGTTAATTCGTAAGGTACGTATGTTTATTACTAACGAAATGTTCGTAAAAAAATATATAAACACTAGTTGATTTTAAGTAACCAAAAATACAAAAGATACAAAATTAATACAAAAGAGGAAAAAACAAACAAAAAAGGTCAGACCGGACCGGGACGCAGGGAATATAAATGACGACCAGGACACTCAAAGAGAAATTACAGACTGGGACACCGGGACACAAATGACGACAGGGACGTGTGTGTCGACTGACGTCATGTTTGTGTGTCGACTGACGTCATGTTTGTGTGTCGACAGACGTCATGTTTGTCGACTATAAATGACGACTAGGACACAGGGACACAACTACAACGGGATATATAAATGATGGGGGGATATATAAATGACGATGGGGACACAGGGAATGTTTGATTAGCAATCAACATCAAACAAAGCTCAAGGGCAATCATTAGAATAATGAGGTATAGATCTGAATACGGATTGTTTTTCCCATGGGCAATTATAAGTTGCATGTTCAAGAGTCGGTAAACCTGATAATCTATTTATATGTACAGGCAATGGGACAGCAAAGAATGTTGTATATTCGCAAGTTTTACGCAGTTGAAAATAACACTTACAACGGAAAATAGTATGGGAGACTAGAAACATGATTTCTTAATAACTGCAGAAATTTGATTCTATCATTACAATTTCTCACAGCTATTGGGATTAAATTCCAAACTTTTGGACCAATATGACGCAAACTAAATCCCGATCAAACCGTTGGCCTATTTTCAAAAGAGAAATCAGAACTATGAGATGTTGGGTAATTGTGGAATTGTGAATTTGTCAGGAATAACCTTGGGAAATTTAGTGAAAGTTGTCCAAAAATGTAATTGTGGCAAATATTAGAAATGGCAATAAAATGATGTTGATGAACAGAGAAGAAACCAGAAGATCCATAAAGATGGCTAACTGAGGATCTATTATTAACATTAAACATTAATCTAAGGGCTTTATTTTGTAGAGTTTGAAGAGGTTTAAACGTTGAAGGAAAAGTAGATTCCCAAACACAAACACAATAAAGAAAATATGGATTAACAAAAGAAAGTATATTGTCTTTAAAATATTCCTTGGGAAAAAATGGCATAAACGAGAAAGAATCCCGATATTTCGTGAGATTTTTAGAGACATTGTTTTTACGTGTTCACGGAAATACAGATTTTCATCCAAAATAATTCCAAGATATTTAAATTTATCCACAACTTTTAGTACCCTATCATTTAGATAAAGAGAAAACTGTTCAGTTTTCTGAGAACCAGATCGAGGAAACAGCATACATTGACATTTCTTCTCATTTAAAGAAAGTAAATTTCTGGCATACCAACCCCCTGCAGATAAAAGTGTGTTATTAAAATTATGAAAGAGTATGGATAAATCAGCATGGGATGCAAAAATAACAACGTCGTCTGCAAACAATACAATTTTACAAAGCGGTAATACCTCAGGCAAATCATTTATAAATAGAAGGAATAAGATCGGTCCCAGGACAGACCCTTGAGGGACCCCACAACTTCTCAAAAAACTTTCCGAACGGATACCAAGAACTCTATCATGACATTCAAGCTTTCTATCCGTAAGATAAGTTTTTAAAAAATTTAAAGATTTTGAAGCAAAGCCATATTTTTGGAGTTTCATGAACAACAGACGATGGTCGACTGTGTCAAAGGCCTTGGTGACATCAAGAAATACCACCGAAGCATGCTGATCACCGTCAATTGCATCATTTATCTCAAGCAGAAGTTGATGAATTGCCAAATCCGTTGATTTTCCTTTAATGAAACCAAACTGAGTAGGATAAAAAATATTTTTACCAATTAAATAATTATGGAGAAGATGGTTCGCTATCTTTTCTAAAAGTTTACTAAACACTGATAAAAGTGATTTACCTCTATAATTTGAAGGATCACTAGTAATTCCGCCTTTATTTAGTGCAATAACATTAGCTTTCTTCAACAAATCGGGAAAAACTCCATGTACAAATGACAAATTATATATGTGTGAAAGTAATGGGACAACATCAGTAGCTACCTGCTTTACTGTTCTAGTAGAAAAACCAAATTCATCAGAAGAGGAGCTATTTTTAAGCTTCATGATAATTTTTCTCACTTGTTTGGGCGTCGTTTCGGAAAAATCAAAAGGATTTTCACTTTGATGATCATTATCAAAAGAAATGGTAGGGACATTTAACAATGGAGGAACAAAATCCGATGTAAGCTTTTTTCCTACAGAACTAAAATATTCTCCCAATATAATCAAAATTTCTTTACGGTCCTTTACCTTCCTTCCATCAACTTCTAGGCAATCAACACTAGATTTAGATTTATGGCTAGGTCGAGTTCTTTCATTAATCAATTGCCAAATTTTTTTCATATCTGACTTATACTGAATAAACTTGTCTTTATAATATGTTCTCTTTGCATATCTAACAATCGAATTTAAGTTATTTCTATATGCTATATATTCTTCAAAAGAGGCATCACTTAGAATTTTTAAATAGCTCTTGAATTTTATATTCTTATTCTTAATTGAAATTAAAATTCCTTCGGTAATCCAAGGATCAAGTTTTTTTGAATATTTCCCATGTATAAACTTAGTTGTAGTAGCCTCCTCTCTGAGCCGTATCATATCAGAAATAAAACTAGAAAATGCAACATTAACATCATTTGAACCATAAAATAGACTCCAATCGTTACTATTAATTAGTTCACGTAGTAGCATAACATCAATCCACTCAAATTGTTTATGTGAAGTATCATCTCTAGCATCCCAAGAACGAGCATTAACGCTCTCCCTAAATCTAGAAGAACATCGGGAAATAGTTTGACATATCAGATAAAACTACAGAGGATTTCAATGCTTTAACTGAATTAACAGAAAAAAATATGTTATCAATCAGTGTAGCTGTAGTATTTGTAACCCTAGTTGGAAGAGAAACGCTGGGAAGAAAACCAGCACACAGCATAATATTCAAAAAATCCTTATGAGTGCTAAGATCTAAATTCAGCAAATCAAAATTAAAGTCCCCTGATACAATAACTGGTTTCTTTGACTCACTGAGTTTTAAAAGAACCGACTCAAAAACCTCAAAAAATTTTTTTTGGTTACTCGATGGAGGTCTATATACTGAACTAAACATAAACGAATCACCACTCGTGGGATTAATTTCCACAAATAGCTTTTCACATAAACCCTCTTCCTAATTTGATGTAATGTTCGATTAGCAATCAACAAAGCACCGGGACACAGGGAGTATAAATGACGACCAGGACATAAGTAAAAAAAAAAAAAACTATCTATATATATAAAAATAAGTTGTCTGTGGATCTGTGGATCGTGGATCAGGTGACGTCACCTGAAAAAACTGGATCAGGTGACGTCAAAACTGAAAAAACTAAAAAAAGGCAAAAACTACAAAAAAAACTAAAAACTAATAAAAAAAATAAAAAAGCTAAAAAACTAAAAAAACTAAAAAAAGGCAAAAACTACAAAAAAAAACTAAAAACTAATAAAAAAGCTAAAAAACTAAAAAAACTAAAAAAAAGGCAAAAACTACAAAAAAACTAAAAACTAATAAAAAAAATAAAAAAGCTAAAAAACTAAAAAAACTAAAAAAACTAAAAAAAGGTAAAAAACTAAAAAAACTAAAAACTAAAAAAAAACTAAAAAAGGTAAAAACTAAAAGAACTAAAAAAGAAAAAAATAAATGACGACACTCAAAGAGAAAGCGACCAGGACAAAAGGAATGTTCGATTAGCAATCAACAAAGCACCGGGACACAGGGAGTATAAATGACGACCAGGACACAAGTAAAAAAAAAAATTAACAAAACTAAAAAGAAGGTAAAAACTACAAAAAAACTAAAAAGAAAAAAAAACTAAAAACTAATAAAAAAACTAAAAAATCTAAAAATCTAAATAAACTAAAAAAGAAAAAAAAAGGAAAAAAATAAAGGAGAAAAACAAAACTAAAAAACGAATGTATATACAGACCGGTACACCGGGATACAAATGACGACCGGGACACAGGGAATATAAATAACGACCGGGACACAGGGACACAACTACAACGGGGACACCGGGGGAAACAGGGGGATATAAATGACGACCGGGACAAAAAAACTAAAAAGAAATAAAAACAAAAAACTAATAAAAAAAACTAAAAAATCTAAAAATCTAAATAAGCTAAAAAAGAAAAAAAAAGGAAAAAAATAAAGAAGAAAAACAAAACTAAAAAACGAATGTATATACAGACCGGGACACCGGGATACAAATGATGACCGGGACCCGGGACACAGGGAATATAAATGACGACCGGGACACAGGGACACAACTACAACGGGGACACCGGGGGAAACAGGGGGATGTAAATGACGACCGGGACACCGGGACAGGGAATGGTCGATTAGCAATCACCATCAACAAAGCTCAAGGGCAATCATTAGAATCATGAGGTATAGATCTGAATACAGATTGTTTTCCCATGGACCATTATATGTTGCATGTTCAAGAGTCGGTAAACCTGACAATCTATTTATATGCAAAGACAATGGGACAGCAAAGAATGTTGTATATTCGCAAGTTTTACGTAGTTAAAACCATATTCACAGGTGGGACATAGGGACACAACTACAATGGCGCGTAACTATTATGGCGCGTAACGACTTACGCGCGCGAGGGGGCTTGGGGGGGGCGCGAAGCGCCCCCACCAACTAGGTGTTGGGCTGGCGCGAAGCGCCACCCCAACAGCTAGTATATATATAAAAATAAGTTGTCTGTCTGTCTGTCGAGTGACGTCATTATAAGGATTGAGCTGTATGTCGTCATGAAGTTAGTTGTCGTCATGTTTGTTATGACGATGCTTAGTATATAACGTCATTATATGTCCGCATATGACGTCTGAATTATTTATTCATATACCAATTCAAAAACGAATGTATTCAAGCCAAATTAGGTGAGTTGGTAAGGCGTAATATTCCAGGTTCTAGGTTCAAGAGGTTCCAGGTTAGAACCTAGCATTAATACAAAAGAAGAAAAAAAACAACTAAAAAAATAAAACTACAAAAAAGACTAAAAAGAAAAAAAACTAAAAAAACTGGAATAGCTAAAAAACTAAAAAAACTAAAAAAAGGTAAAAACTAAAAAATAATAAAAAAACTAAAAAAACTATATAAATAAAAAAACTAAAAAAAAAAATAAAAAAAGGTAAAAAACTAAAAAAGAAAAAAACTAAAAAAGGAAAAAAAAACTGAAAAATAAAAAAGAAAAAGAAAATTAAAAAAAATAAAAATAAAAAAAGCTAAAAAAAGGTAAAAACCAAAAAAAAAAAATAAAAAGAAAAAAGAAAAATACAAAAAAATTATTTCATCATATACCAATTCAAAAACAAATGTATATACAGACCGGGACACCGGGAAACAAATGATGACCGGGACACCGGGACACAGGGAACATAAATAGCGACCGGGACACTCAAAAAGAAATTACAGACTGGGACACCGGGACATAAATGACGACCGGGACACAGGGAATATAAATGATGACGGGGACACAGGGAATGTTCTATTAGCAATCACCATCAACAAAGCTCAAGGGCAATCATTAGAATCATGAGGTATAGATTTGAATACGGATTGTTTTTCCCATGGACAATTATATGTTGCATTTTCAAGAGTCGGTAAACCTGACAATCTATTTATATGCACAGACAATGGGACACAACTACAATGGTGCGTAACTAATATGGTGCGTAACGACTTACGTGCGCGGGGGGGCTTGTATATATACCTTCTATATATATATAAAAATAAGTTGTTTGTGTGTCTGTCGACTGACGTCATGTTTGTGTGTCGACTGACGTCATGTTTGTCGACTGACGTCATTATAAGGATTGAGCTGTATGTCGTCATGAAGTTGTTTGTTGTATGACGTCATGTTTGTCGACTGAAGAAATTACAGACCGGGACACAAATGACGACTGGGACACAGTGAATATAAATGACGACCGGGACACTCAAAGAGAAATTACTGACTGGGACAGCGGGACACAGGGAATATAAATGACGACCGGGACACTCAAAGAGAAATAACAGACTGGTGAACGTATGGTGAATGTTCACCTGGTGAACGTGGTGGTGGTAACGCAATAGAGGCAACAATCTTGACAGGGCCTTTTGAGGGTGAGGCTTTTCTTATTCCTCGCCTTCTCATGATTCCAATGGATTTGCCTTTTCAACTTAAAAGATTGCAATTCCTAATTTGATTAGCATATTTAGTTTTCAGTCCAGAACCACTAAAGCTATTATGTAAACATCAAAAATATTTATGTTGTCTGAGCAATAATTTTTAGTTTTTATTTCAAAATAGAAAATTACCTGAAAATTTTAGAATTAGTTGTTTTTTTTAGGTTCCTGCTATTCAACGCGTGATTCACCTGCTATTCAAAAATTAGAAGATGTCTACTTGGAATAATTATGTTGAAAGTGCTCAAAGAGCTGCTCAAAGAGTCTATGCCAAAAAACTTGCGGCTGATAGAGAAAGTAAGAAAAGAAAGCGTGCCGAGGAATCACAAGAGCAACGTGAAAACAGGCTTGCGGCTTCAAGAGATAATGCCAAAAGAAAGCGTGCCGAGGAATCACAAGATCAACGTGAAAATTATCGCATGGCATTCAGATAAAGCCCAGTCGATGATTATAGTAGATGTGTTCAAATCGGGACTATGGCTAAAATTTGTCCCTATTGCAAGGTCTTGAAATTCAATGGTTAAACAATGGGAATATGTTGCGCCTCAGGAAAAGTTAAACTTCCTCTATTGGCTGCACCACCAGAGCCATTGAAAACTTTGCTTACTGGAACTACGTCAGAATCTAAGCGTTTTTTTTTATCACAGATCAGAAAATATAACTCATGTTTCCAAATGACGTCGTTTGGTGCCAAAATCGAAAATCCAGATCAATATATGCTTACTTTCAAAGTAAAAGGGCAAATTTATCATAGAGCAGGGTCCCTTCTAACATTCTCAGGCGAGAATCATAAATTTTTACAAATGTGTACTTCATCAGTGATAGAAATTCTGAATTGAATGTACGTTGCGAAATTTCTCCCGACGTTGAAAGGACAATCGTTTCCCAATTGCAACATCTTTTCCACGAAAATAATAATTTAGTGCGTCTGTTGAAAACAGCCATCGATTTGATGCCTACTGATACGCATAAAATTGTTATTTTCGCTGACAAAACGCCTCCTGGCCAACATGTGCGTAGATACAATGCTCCAACTATCGACGAAGTGGCAATCGTTATGGTCGGTGATCAGTTTTTACCTCGAGATATTATTCTTCATAAGCGAAACGCACAGTTGGTAAGAATTGCTGAAACTCATCGATTCTACGATGCCCTACAATATCCTATCAATTTTTGGGATGGAGCCGACGGTTATCACTTTAATATTAAATTGATAAATCCAGCCACTAACAAAGAAATGAATAAGAAATGCAGTGCAATGCATTATTATTCCTATAGACTAATGATTCGCCAGGATGAAGACAATTATATTTTAAAATGCCGTCAATTGTTTCACCAATACGTCGTTGATATGTATGAAAAAATTGAAGCAGAACGTTTGCTGTTTATCCGTCTGAATCAGACCAAGCTCCGCTCTGAACAATACATTCATTTGCGAGGTGCAGGTGTAAATGACGGTAATACCACAAACGTTGGAAGATTAACGATTTTACCTTCGTCATATGCTGGCAGTCTCCGTCATATGCATGAATATGCTCAAGATGCTATTGCGTATGTTCGTCTCTATGGTCGTCCAGATTTATTTATTACATTTACATGTAATCAATCTTAGGATGAGATACAGCAGCTTTTACTTCAAGGACAATCGGCGGTTTATAGAAATGACATTACGGCCCGTGTCTTCCGGCAAAAGTTGAAATCACTGATAAACTAAAAAAGGTAAAAACTACAAAAAAAACTAAAAGAAATTGGAAAAAGGAAAAAAACTAAACAAGCTAAAAAAAGGTAAAAACCAAAAAAAACTAAAAAGAAAAAAATGAAAAAAACAAAAATGTTTTCATCATATACCAATTCAAAAACGAGTGTATATACAGACCGGGACACAGGGAATAAAAAAACTAAAAAGACTAGACCTACGTTGGCTGAGCAACGTGAAGTGTTGCAGCAACCTTTGTCCGGCTTCGCCAAATAAAGTGTTGCGAGAGCAACACTTTGGTTTTGTTTCTTTGCCATCGGTTAAACGCTGAAGTTGTGAGCCTATCGAAGCTTTTAAAACGTTATATTCAAAGAAGAACAGGATCAGTAACCACATGATCAAAGGCTATTCCTCAGCGTGAAAAAACAAGAATAACAAAAGAATATCGAAAGAAGGGACTAAATTGACTTTGTAGCCAGTTGAACTTTATCCTTTTCAATCGTAGACATCGTGAAGGATCAAAACTTGGAACAATATCTTCTATATATATAAAAATAAGCTGTCTGTGTGTGTGTGTGTGTGTCTGTCGAGTGACGTTCTGTTTGTGTGTCGACTGACGTCATGTTTTCGACTGACGAAATTACAGACCGGGACATCGGGACACAAATGGCGACCGGGACACCGGCACATAGGGAATATAAATGACGACCGGGACAATCAAAGAGAAAGCGACCGAGACACAAGGAATGTTCGATTAGCAATCACCATCAACAAAGCACCGGGACACAAATGACGACCGGGACACAGGGAGTATAAATGACGACCAGGACATAAGTAAAAAAAAACTAAAAAACTAAAAAAAAGGTAAAAACTACAAAAAAACTAAAAAGAGAAAAACTAAAAACTAATAAAAAACTAAAAAAGCAAAAAAACTAAAAAAACTAAAAAAGAAAAAAAAAAAAAAAGGAAAAAAAATGAAAAACAAAAGAGAGAAAACAAAACTAAAAAAAATAAAAATAAAAAAACTAAAAAGAAAAAAGAAAAAAAACTAAAAAACTAAAAAAAAGTAAAAACAAAAAAAACTAAAAAGAAAAAAAGGGGAAAAGTACAAAAATTTATTTCATCATATACCATTTAAAAAACGAATGCATATACAGACCGGGACACCGGGATACAAATGACGACCGGGACACAGGGAATATAAATGACGACCGGGACACAGGGACACGGCTACAACGGGGACGCCGGGGGGCACAGGGGGGGGGGCGCCGTTGGGCACCATCAACAAAGCTCAAAGGCAATCATTAGAATCATGAGGTATAACTAAAAAAACTAAAAAAAGGTAAAAAACTAAAACCTAAAAGTAGACCAATTCAAAAACGAATGTATATACAGACCGGGACACCGGGACACAAATGACGACCGGGACACTGGGACACAAGGAATATAAATGAAGCCCGGACCCTCAAAGAGAAATCACAGACTGGGACATCGGGACACAAATGACGACCGGGACACAGGGAAGATAAATTACGACCGGGACACAGGGACACAACTACAACGGGGACGCCGGGGGGCACAGGGGGATATATAAATGACGACGGCGACACACGGAATCTTCGATTAGCAATCACCATCAACAAAGCTAAAGGGCAATCATTAGAATCATGAGGTATAGATCTGAATACGGATTGTTTTCCCATGGACCATTATATGTTGCATGTTCAAGAGTCGGTAAACCTTACAATCTATTTATATGCACAGACAATGGGACAGCAAAGAATGTTGTATATTCGCAAGTTTTACGTAGTTAAAACATATATATATATATATATATATATATATATATATATATATATATATATATATATATATATATATATATATATATATATATATATATATATATATATATATATATATATATATACTAGCTGTTGGGGTGGCGCTTCGCGCCACCCCATCACCTAGTTGGTGGGGCGCTTCGCGCCCCCCCAAGCCCCCTCGCGCGCGTAAGTCGTTACGCGCCATATTAGTTATGCGCCATTGTAGTTGTGTCCCTGTGTCCCACCTGTGAATATAGATAGATTTATATATGTGTTTCAAACTACGTAAAAATTGCGAATAAACAACATTCTTGGCTTTCCCATTGTCTGTGCATATTCAAAGCCGTATGTACTAATAATGAAGTCATATGCAAACGCTCTTTTTACAAACAAACAAACATGCATCCACACAACTCGTTTTTATATAGATAGATAGATAGTGGTGGAAACCCTGAAGGATCTATGGAATTTAAAAATTCAGATGGATAATTAACCGCTTCATTTGGTTCCAAAACTGTGTCGACTGACTTGTAAAGGACTGCCTGGTCTCGAATCTTGGTCAAAACAATATTGTTGATTTCGTGGACGTCTATATTTTTGGGTGCGAGAATCGCTCTTTCACTTAGCCATTTATTATTTTTATAATTTTTTAGAATATTCGGAAATACTTTTTCAATCAGTTCATTTTTGGACGTCACTAAATTACAGAAATCAGCAGGTAGTTGTATACGTCCTGAAATTGAGTCTACTGTTTGACCAGAGTCATCGTTTTGCAATCGGACACGCATATTTGTAGTTAATTTTAATATTTTTACGTGTGCCCATAAATTAGAATTTTTTAGGCAAGCATTCATTTCGTCTGCAGGAGTTAAACTACGTAAAAATTGCGAATATACAACATTCTTGGCTTTCCCATTGTCTCTGCATATACAAAGCCGTATGTACTAATAATGACATCATATGCAAACGCTCTTTTTACAAACAAACAAACATGCATACACACAACTCGTTTTTATATAGATAGATAGATAGATCGATACAATACAAATTAACTGCGTAAAACTTGCGAATATACAACATTCTTCGCTGTCCAATTGTCGCTGCATATAAATAGATTGTCAGGTTTACCGACCCTCGAACATGCAACGTACAATTGTCCATGGGAAAAACAATCAGTATTAAGATCTATACCACATTTTTCTAATGATTGACCTGGAGCTTTGTTAATGGTGATTGCAAATGCTAATCGAATTGGGAATTGCAATCTTTTAAATTGAAAAGGCAGATCCGTTGGAATCATGGGAATGCGAGGAATAAGAACAGCCTCACCCTCAAAAGGCCCTGTCAAGATTGTGGTCTCTATTAGGTTTTCCATTGTTTTTTTTACGGCAAGTCGAGTGCCATTGCAAAGCTTTGGTGGGTTTATATTTCTTAAAAGTATTATTGGTACGCCTATTTTTAGTTGTAGCACGT
The DNA here is from genome assembly GCF_032884065.1 of Artemia franciscana. Lineage (NCBI taxonomy): Eukaryota > Metazoa > Arthropoda > Branchiopoda > Anostraca > Artemiidae > Artemia > Artemia franciscana. Next base: position 56,229 of record NW_027062660.1, read on the forward strand.
GTGGTGGAAACCCTGAAAGATCTATGGAATTTAAAAATTCAGATGGATAATTAACCGCTTCATTTGGTTCCAAAACTGTGTCGACTGACTTGTAAAGGACTGCCTGGTCTCGAATCTTGGTCAAAACAATATTGTTGATTTCGTGGACGTCTATATTTTTGGGTGCGAGAATCGCTCTTTCACTTAGCCATTTATTATTTTTATAATTTTTTAGAATATTCGGAAATACTTTTTCAATCAATTCATTTTTGGACGTCACTAAATTACAGAAATCAGCAGGTAGTTGTATACGTCCTGAAATTGAGTCTACTGGGAGCTTTCCGTTTCCAATTGCCAGCAATTGATCTGAAAATGTTTGACCAGAGTCATCGTTTTGCAATCGGACACGCATATTTGTAGTTAATTTTAATATTTTTACGTGTGCCCATAAATTAGATTTTTTCAGGCAAGCATTCATTCGTCTTCAATGGCTCTGGTGGTGCAGCCAATAGAGGAAGTTTAACTTTTCCTGAGGCGCAACACATTCCCATTGTTTCACCATTGAATTTCAAGGCCTTGCAGTAGGGACAAATTTTAGACATTGTCCCGATTTGAACACATCTACTCAAGCTATAATCATCGACTGGGTTGTACCTGAATGCCAGGCGATAACTTTCAGGTTGCTCTGATTCCTCGGCACGCTTTCTTTTCTTACTTTCTCTATCAGCAGCAAGCCTGATTTCTTGCTGTTCTTGTAATTCCTCGGCACGCCTTCTTTTTTCACTTTCTCTTTTAGCAGCAAGTCTGCTTCCGCGTTGCTCTGGTAGTTCCTCGGCACGCTTTCTGTTCTTTTTTTCTCTATCAGCCTCAAGCCTGTTTCCTTGCTGTTCTTTTGATTCCTCGGCACGCTTTCTGTTCTTTCTTTCTCTATCAGCCTCAAGCCTGTTTCCTTGCTGTTCTTTTGATTCCTCGGCACGCTTTCTGTTCTTTCTTTCTCTATCAGCCTCAAGCCTGTTTCCTTGCTGTTCTTTTGATTCCTCGGCACGCTTTCTTTTCTGACTTTCTCTATCAGCAGCAAGTTTTTTGGCATAGACTCTTTGAGCATCTTCATCGGCTTTTGCCATGGTAAGTTCATCAGTCATTGTAAACTTAAACATTAATAGATTTCTACGTGAACATATGTCTTAAATATCTTGAATGACGTCACCGTCAAAGCAAAAATGACGACAACTAATTTCATGACGTCAGTCAACACAGAAACATGACGTCACCTGATCCACAGACAGACAACTTATTTTTATATATATAGATATATATATATATATATATATATATATATATATATATATATATATATATATATATATATATATATATATATATATATATATATATATATGGTGGGGCGCTTCGCGCCCCCCCAAGCCCCCCCGCGCGCGTAAGTCGTTACGCGCCATATTAGTTACGCGCCATTGTAGTTGTGTCCCTGTGTCCCACCTGTGAATATAGATAGATTTATATATGTGTTTCAAACTACGTAAAAATTGCGAATATACAACATTTTTGGCTTTCCCACTACTGGAAGCTTTCCGTTTCCAATTGCCAGCAATTGATCTGAAAATGTTTGACCAGAATCATCGTTTTGCAATCGGACACGCATATTTGTAGTTAATTTTAATATTTTTACGTGTGCCCATAAATTAGAATTTTTCAGGCAAGCATTCATTTCGTCTGCAGGAGTTAAACTACGTAAAAATTGCGAATATACAACATTCTTGGCTTTCCCATTGTCTGTGCATATACAAAGCCGTATGCACTAATAATGACGTCATATGCAAACGCTCTTTTTACAAACAAACAAACATGCATACACACAACTCGTTTTTATATAGATAGATAGATAGATGGATACAATACAAATTAACTGCGTAAAACTTGCGAATAAACAACATTCTTCGCTGTCCAATTGTCGCTGCATATAAATAGATTGTCAGGTTTACCGACCCTTGTTTTTTTTTGGCTTTCCATTGTTTTTTTTTACGGCAAGTCGCGTGCCATTGCAAAGCTTTGGTGGGTCGCCTAATTTTAGTTGTAGCACGTGTGGTGGAAACCCTGAAAGATATATGGAATTTAAAAATTCAGATGGATAATTAACCGCTTCATTTGGTTCCAAAACTGTGTCGACTGACTTGCAAAGGACTGCCTGGTCTCGAATCTTGGTCAAAACAATATTGTTGATTTCGTGGACGTCTATATTTTTGGGTGCGAGAATCGCTCTTTCACTTAGCCATTTATTATTTTTATAATTTTTTAGAATATTCGGAAATACTTTTTCAATCAATTCATTTTTGGACGTCACTAAACTACAGAAATCAGCAGGTAGTTGTATACGGCCTGAAATTGAGTCTATCGTATCATAAATGTCTTTTTGTTCCGACGTTAACTTGTAAATATTATTTTGATCCAATAAATTGTCTGTGTGTGTGTGTGTCTGTCGAGTGACGTCATGTTTTTGTGTCGACTGACGTCATGTTTATTGACTGACGAAATTACAGACCGGGACATCGGGACACAAATGACGACCGGGACACCGGCACATCTATCTATCTTCTATATATCTATCTATCTATATATTATATATATAAAAATAAGTTGTCTGTGTGTGGATCTGTGGATCAGGTGACGTCATGTTTCGGCTGACGTCATGAAATTAGTTGCCATCATTTTTGCTTTGAAGGTGACGTCATTCAAGTTATATAAGACATATGTTCGCGTAGAATTCTATTAATGTTTAAGTTTACAATGACTGATGAAGATGCTCAAAGAGTGTATGCCAAAAAACTTGCTGCTGATAGAGAAAGTCAGAAAAGAAAGCGTGCCGAGGAATCAAAAGAACAGCAAGGAAACAGGCTTGAGGCTAAAGAACGCAAAACCGCGCAGTTAGATGAAGATCCACCTGGACAGCGAGAGTCAAAACATATTAAAACTGAAAATGATAGCGATGATGATTGGGTTTGGGATTTTGACTTGGAGAAGGTCATCAATGACTACCAGATTTTAGTTAAAAAAACAAAGGTTCGGCGATATGTATTTCATAGTGAAGCTGAAAAATAAAGAAGAAAAAGAAAACTGAAAAAAGAAAAAAGAGAAATTACAGACTGGGATACCGGGACACAAATGACGACCGGGACACAGGGAATATAAATGACGACCAGGACACAGGTATTTAAGAATATCGTTCAAAGACAAATTTTTAATTGTAAGAAGACCGTTGAAAGAGAAATTTCTAATTGTAAAATGACTGAAAAACCTACAATGGCAACGGTACCACCATCGAAGTAGATAACCAGTGGGTTTACGGCCAACCTACCATCTTCAAAGATACCACGATAGGAAGACTCTACACCGTTCACCCCAATCAACATGAATGCTTCTTTCTACGCCTGCTTTTGGTGAATGTACCCGGTCCGACATCCTTTGAGTATTTGAGAACTGTAAACGGTACTATACATGACACTTACCGTAGTGCATGCCAAGCTCTGAATTTATTGGAGAATGACCAACACTGGGATAACTGCATCAATGACGCGTGCGAAACGTCAACCCCAAGTCAAATTCGTACACTTGCTCTCCATCA